>NW_027101902.1:1032500-1265000 GCF_035609145.1 Eleutherodactylus coqui | reverse complement strand
CTCCCTGCTGCTGGCTACCAAAGGTCGCCAAGAGCCTGGAGATGTCACGGGGAGCCGCGGTATACGGTTACTGGTCACGTGATCGCCGTTATCCAATGCATAATGGCGATCACGTAAAAGTTCTTTAAAAAGTGGCAGTTTCATCTCCCCTCACCGAAGCGATCGGTGAGAGGAGATGAAACATCTTCTCGGAGGCTTCCGCATTTGAATCCAGATGCGATTATCCTCCATGGATCCTGCCAGCTCCTGGGTATGCGCCCGCCGGCAAAATGCCGGACACATTCGCAGGAGCTGGGGAGCCCAGGAAATTTTAAATCTCCTTGCTCCCAGCGACCAATGGTTGCTGCGTGCTTGGAGCAGTGACCGGGGGCCTCGTTGAGCGGTCCCCGGTCACATGATAAAGTAGCGAACTAACATTAGGCCGGTCACACATGACCGGAGAGGAATTACGGGTTCTGCATGCGCTTGATCAACGGTAATCCACGGATCAATCGCATGCATTGGATTACACAATTCCCCCCAATTAGCGGGTCGGAATTGCGTAATCCACTCGCAGAAACCACACACACATATATACACACACACACACAAGGCTCTCACCCTGCAGCTGCTCCTCCTCAGCGATGCTCTCCTTGCTGCAGAGATCATGTTCTCTGCACTCCCCTTCCCTCCTCCGCGGCCGTTGTCAGTCTGCTATCGGCACTCCTCTATTACTGTCTGCATTAGACAGAACAAGCCGAGAGCAGACTGCCTACTGACAGCAGCACTCCCCACCAGGCACACAAACAGCAGCGGGGGAGGGGCGGCCCACAAAGGACACAGAAGAACTGGCAGTATCTCAAGAGCCCTGTAGCCCCCCATGCTCCCCCTATTCATCACCCTCAGGGGCAAACACAAGGGGCCCACGCCAGCACCCTCCACCAGACTCACATTGCGAAGAGGAGCAATGGGATTGGCGCGCACACCTGCGTTCACTCCCCACCAAAAGAGATCTGGACGAATCTCTATATAAGCTCGAACAATCCCACAAAAGAGACATTACAGGTCTACAAAAAGACATCCTGCACGTAGGTCAACGCCTTGGGGAAGTGGAGGAAATACAGGAAAAGCTAATTGACACTGTCGACTCGCACAGAAAGGTCATCCAAGCACAGTCGGCCCAAATTTCGGAGTTGTTTCTTCACTTAGACGACCTTGAAAACCGCCATAGGCGGAACAATTTGCGCATAAGAGGCCTAGACGAAAGGGTCGAGCACAACCAACTTGCCACCTGGGCACAAAAATTCTTCAACGACTTACTGAAACGCCCACCAGAAGACCTCATAGAGATCGACAGAATACACCGCACTCTGGGCCCGCGCTCCGCAGACCCCGCAAGGCCGCGAGATGTAGTGTGCAGAGTGCACTTCTTCCAGGAGAAAGAACAGATAATGAGAAGCGCTAGAGATGCTGGAAATCTACACTACAAGGGGTCCCCCATTCTCATCCTACAAGACCTTTCCCGCCGCACACTTCAACAAAGAAGAGCACTAAAACCACTACTGACGGCGCTGAGAGATAAGGACATTCTATATCAATGGGGCTACCCCTTCCAACTGCAGGCGCGCAAAGGGAACAAAAGAGCAACCTTTAGGTCCCTGGGGGATCTGCCCAATTTCCTGCACACATTCGAACTCCCGATGATTGACTTACCGGACTGGCCCAGACACGTAGGGGCGCTGGCTCCCGCTGTGGGCTCCCCATGGCAAAGAGCCAGCGACAAAACCAAACGCTGACAACCCAGACCCTCTCTTCTGAGATGCCGACCAACTGTCAAGAGACAAACGCAAGCCGACGTCCCCGCTTGCCCACCCGCTCCAGAGACCCGCTGAGACATCACTAACGCTCCTGAGAACGGAGCCACTAAGCTATAGCCTTAAAATGTTATATTTGTTCTAGCCGCGGCCGTAACGGGGCACAGCTCCGATGCCAGGTTTCGTTCGTTCCCCAGCAGAGGGTGCAGCCCGGGCGCTGCCACGTAAGGTGTTTTCCTTAAACTGCACTGAGGAAAGTTTAATGGGGCCTCACCCCATATATGTTATATTTCTCCTGTCTGTTTCTGTGTTGTTCTTTCACCCCCCCTTCCCACCTCTCCCACTTGTGCCTTACCCCCCCCCCCCCCCCCCCACACCCTAAGATTGGTCACCTAGCATTCCAAAACACGCTCACTCAACTACTAGAGATATGGCCAACGTAACAGTCTGCACTTACAATGTTAAAGGCCTGAACACTCCGGGGAAAAGAAGCCAAGTTCTGTATCACTTACATAAGAAAAAAATAATGGTAGCCTTACTGCAAGAGACCCACTTTAAAGCAGACAACATTCCACGCTTTTCCTCTAAATTCTACACCACGTGGGTCCACAGCCCGCACCCCACAAAAAAGGCGAGGGGGGTCTCGGTGGCACTACACAAGTCCTTCCAACATGAGGTGATCGATCAAATGGTCGACCCACAGGGCCGTTACATCTTCTTAAAACTAGAGGTCATGAATTCAATAATCTCAATTGCTAACATTTATTTCCCCAATCAGGACCAGATCTCCTTCGGGCTGACAACTTTGAGAAAACTGGCTGACTTCGCCGATGGCTCTGACGTGATCCTAGGCGGCGACCTTAATCTAGTGATGGACCCAGGACTGGACTCGTCGGTTGGTAAGTCCCCCATCTCCCACGCAGCACGTCGCACATTCAAAAAAGAACTAGATAGGCTGAGGTTGGTGGACCTGTGGAGGATTTTGCACCCCGGGGTCAGGGACTATAGCTTCCATTCGGCGGTGCATAACAGCTACAGCCGAATAGACCACCTTTTTATATCCCACAGACTGTTGGACCATGGCCCCTCGTGCTCCATAGGCCCCTTCCTGTGGTCAGACCACGCCCCTATCTATGGGGGTCTCTCTAGAGTGGGAGGACCTCCCAAAACATTTCAGTGGAAACTCAACGACAATTTGCTTAACGACGCTGTCTGCGCCGGAGACATCAAAAAAACAATAGAGATGTTCGCGGAAACACACAGGGAGGACCACACAGACCCCCCCATTAAATGGGAGGCCCTGAAGTGCGTCCTACGAGGCGTCTTCATCTCCCATGGATCCCGCTTAAAAAAAGACAGGTCAGCAAAACTGAAAAGACTCTTAGAAGAATTACAGACAAAAGAGAGACTAAACAAAGGTAGACCCACAGAGAACACGAAAGTGGAAATCTCCACAATTCGTCAACAAATCCTCTCGATACTCGACCAAAGGACACTAGGATTCAGAGACAAGATGCGCAGATGCGCGTTCGAGTATGGAGATAAATGTGGGAAATGGCTCTCAAAGACCCTACACCCCAAGGCCCCCCTGACTTATATCCCGAAAATACAAAAGCGACAGGGAGGAGTAGCCCACTCAACTACCGAAATTCTCGAGGCCTTCCGCGAATACTATAGCAGCCTATATAACATAGAGAGAGACCCCGCTCGGACCCCGAGGGACAGTGAAGTCGAGGAATACCTAGACAGCCACGCTCCTGGACCTATAGATCCAGAAGCGTCCGCGGAAATGGAAGAGGACTTCTCCCCCACAGAAGTCTCAGCCCTCATCAAAGAGCTAAAAGTAGGCAAGAGCCCGGGCCCAGACGGACTGACCCCAAAATTCTATAAACTATTCAAAAACGAATTAGCCCCATTGCTGACCAATTCTTTCAATGCAATAAACAGAGGCTGCCCCTTCCCGACTCAGGCCTTGCAGGCACACCTGGTCGTAATACCCAAACCGGGAAAAGACGCTACGGAGTGCGGTAGTTACAGGCCTATTTCACTCCTAAACGTAGACGTTAAACTTTTCGCCAAGTCAATCGCCACCCGACTTCAGCCATACATCCCGAAACTAATACATAGAGACCAGGTGGGGTTTGTCCCGGGAAGAGAGGGGAGGGACAATATAATAAAAACCATGTCACTGATCTCGCGGGCCCGACAAGAGAGGTCTCCATTAGGCCTTATGGCGGTCGACGCCGAAAAGGCCTTCGACAGGGTCGGATGGAGGTTCTTAGAGGGCACACTGGGGAGAGTGGGACTGGGGCCCCGCATGAGGGAGTGGATTATGGCGCTATACGGGAACCCCTCGGCGAGGATCAGAATCAACGGCGCCCTCTCAGATAACATCCCCATACGAAACGGAACGCGACAGGGCTGCCCGCTGTCCCCCTTTTTATACATATTGACGATGGAGTCCCTGGCCAACGCCATAAGAAAAAACGATGCCATAAGAGGGGTTAAACTGGGCCAGAGGGAGCTTAAACTCTCTTTATTCGCAGACGACCTCCTGCTATATTTATCCTGCCCGAGAATAGGGATCCCGGTTCTTCTGCAGGAATTCGACAAATTTAGTGCGATTAGCAACTTCAAAATCAACCTGCAAAAAACCGAAATGCTAAATATCTCCCTCCCAAGGGACGAAGCACACTCCCTACAGGAACTTTTCCCACTCAAATGGCAATCGAAATCCCTCAAATACTTAGGAATACAACTGCCGGAAGACCCCGCAAACGTATACGACCTAAACTTTAAACCCTTCCTAACAAACTTAGAGAGAGACCTGGGGAAATGGAGTCCCCTCTTCCTATCCTGGGCGGGAAGGGTGAACGCGGTCAAAATGGACGTCTTACCAAAGTTCCTGTACATATGCCAAGCATTCCCCATAAAACTGCACAGGGCCTATTTTAAGCACATCCGCTCCCTGATTACTAAGTTTGTCTGGCGAGGCCGCAGTCCCAGACTTAAATACAGAACCCTGACCAGAGACAAACCCAGGGGAGGCCTGGGCCTCCCAGACTTTTCACTGTATAATAAAGCTAACATAGCGAACTGCGTGCTAAACCTGCTCAGGAACCGGAGCTCCAAGCTCTGGGTTGAACTAGAATACAACCTAGATGCCAGGCAGACGCAGGGAGTATTCTGGATCCCGCAGACCTTAATTAGGCGCCTTACAGTAATGTCCCCACTGCTGAACCAGCTAACAAGAGCCTGGTCGGGCTTTGCAAGGGATACAGAACTGATCTCAGTGCCAGGCCCCTTCACACCTCTACTAGCTAACCCCCAATTTGAGGCCTTCCTACACCGAAAAACCCTAGCGACCACGTCAATAAACCCCGCGCCACGACTAAGAGACGTAATGACAGGAGACAATCTGAAACCACTGACGGAACTATTTGAAGGACGCATCGTTCCACCAGGGACGTGACTAGAATACTTCCAGCTGAGGAGTGCGATAGACACCCTGGGTCCTGAGTCCCGGGGGGCGGAAGACCCCACTGACTTTGAAAAATTGTGCATGTCCACAGCCCCCATCAGCCACCCAATCTCAGTACTTTATAAGATGATGCTGGACCGGGAGATGGGGGATGGTCCCCTAGACTTTGTCCACGCGTGGGAAGAAGAATTGGGAAGGCACCTGCAGCCGAATGATTGGGTCAAACCGTTTGCCCTGACACACAAGGGGTCGGTATACTCCAGACTCCAAGAACTAAATTTTAAAATAATCTCTCGCTGGTACAGAACCCCAGCCAGGGGTTGCCAATGAGCAACCAGTTTTTCAGTCTTTATTTTTGTGCATTCCTGGGATCAGAACTATAAGGGGACTAAAGTACATTCGTGTGAAGGAGCCCTCGGCGCAATTTTATGCATATGAGAGCGAATTTGCTTACCCCCTTAGACTCTAATGGAATATCGGGAGCGCAAATGCACGTAAAAATCATTGCGGTTTCTGCGACCGCTTTTCTGCTAAATTTAGCACGCCGTGTGAAAGAGGCCCTAGGGCTTCGGCAGACGAGTGTACACGCCAAGACTATTGTCGCAGTGGAGCGTATTTGTGCATAAACAAGGTTTACAGTAATCGGGTTGCGCTTGAAATGCCAGTTCACACGCGCGTTCACCCCTTTCCGTGGCATACAGTGGCGATGGTCATCTTCTCCCTGCGACGGCCGCCGGGTCACAACCCTTTCCTGTCATTTTTGTATATAAAACGCAGAAAGATGAGGTGAGAAACACCCTTAGGGTCAGGGGCGTACCTAAAGGCTCAAGGGCCCGGGTGCAAAAGTTCAGCTCAGGGCCCCCCCTTACCTTTCTCACCGCGTACCCATACCTAAATCATGCTGCATACAGCTGCAAAACGAATTTCCATACATGAATTAGCCCTATTAACGCGTTTCCTGCACTAGATGAAAATCACACACACACACACCACTTTTTATTGCGGTATACTGCTTCCATTGATTTGAATGCGATTACTCAGACGTGAGCTCGGAAGCGGTGATTTTTAAGCGCTATCTGTCCTGTATTTGCGTTTTCTAACGCACCTCCCCACCTATCACAATTGTGGGGTGCATTAAAACCGCTTTACCATGCGTTCAAAAGTGCTGCTCAAAATTGAGGTAAAAAACCCACGATTTTAAGCTGTGTTTTCTGAATGCACGTCTTAGAGCAGCCCTAGGCCCCGTGCACACGGGCGGAAATTCCGCTGCCGGATTTCCCGCAGAATTTCCACCCATGGAAGCTGCTATAGGATTGCGTTAGAAAACGCAATCCTAGGCAGACGGCCGCGGTTTGTCCGCGCGAAATCACACGTGGAAAACAAACCGCGGAATGCTCTATTTCTGTGCGGGGTTCGCAGAGCCCCACACAGAAACGTCACTCCCCGGCCGCTGGCACCGGTCTGCGCATTTAGGACGGCAACTCCCACAGCCTAGAAGTTTGTATGATCTAGAGCACAGGTGTCAAACAATGCCCGCGGGCCGAATCCGGCCCGCCGCCTATGCAGTAGGTTCCCTCACTCCTCCGTGCTGTAGCTCGGCCTGTGGTGTTGCCGTGTCAGGGTGGATTTTATCTGACCTGCTTTGCGATCCTCCCTGCGACTGTGAGCAGTTTGTGGATCTGGGCTCCCTGGACTGGCAGCTTGCGCTATCGTCCGAGTCGTCCGTCTCAGCGGCTCTCTCCTTCTGCACGCTGCTGCTAGGTCGCGCCGGACCTCCCGTCGGCGCCATCTTGATTTTTCCCCGCTCACCGGCCGCCTCTGCTTGCGGTCTCAGGAACGGCTCCAAACTGCCTGCACTGCGTTCCGGAGTGCGCCCCGAGGTGTTCTGGGCTCTCTTGCGCCCCATGACGTCTCTCTGTGCCGCTGTGATAGCTTGTGGAGCCTTAAAGAAGCCGCGGCCGCCGGAGCGCGTCTCAGAAGCGACTTACTCCGGCATCAGGTAGCTCCGCCCCCCCCTTTTTAAACTTTTTAAAAACTTTTTAAACTTTTTTTTTACTTTTTCACACTTTTTTTTTTAACTTTACATGATCACTGTCATCCACCCAGACACATGTTTTTACGTCCTCAGGGATTAAGGCCCACTTGGGCAGGACGTAAAAACACTATGGGCTGGTCACTAAGGGGTTAAGAATTAAATTATGCAAACCGAATAATACGAAATGTAACGATTGGCCAATTTTGCATCTTTCAAATAATGTGGAATATGATTTAGACGCGTTACCACTGAGAAACAAGGCGAGGTTCATCCATAGACTCATCACAACAGTTCTTTTGTTTTATTATATACTTTATTACTGTGATTTGCATTTTATGTACTTTGTCAAATCAATAATTTAGAAAATCAATTAAATATTTGTTGATGAAAATGGACAAATGTTTCCGCTTACCTGTACAGAGCTGACGGAAAATGCGTTTTTCCCATGGAATCGGCTCTTTAACCCCTTAACGACGGCCCCATCGGGATTCTACGTCCTGGCCGGCTGGGCTTTATTCCTAGAGGACGTAGTTTTATGCATCCTCTAGGAATGACAGCCCTGCAGGCTCAGGACGTGATAGCTCCATGCTGCCGGTTACCGGAGGTAGCCGACAGCATGGAGCTGTCATCCCGGGCCGCGGGACCCCACCCCCGGTCACGCGATCGCGTTAAACTCAATGGAAAGTTAAAAACAATTAAAGTTTCAGCTCCCCTTACGGATCCGAGCGTCCACCAAAAGAGATCTCTCAAAACGACCGACGGACGCACCTTCAGAGGCAAACTAGTGCTTGCTTCTAGTGTCATCGTCTGCTTAACCATCCTGCGTAGGGAGGTGACGAGTCCTGCAGGCTCTGCAAGCCTAGGATGCGTGAGCACGGTGCAAGAGGAAGGACTGAGGAGGATGTGAGGGGGAGGGGGGAGGGCGCGGTTGAGAAAGCGTTGGGTGGGGCTATGCAAAGGTCTTCCAGCTCCCTCAGAGCATTGTGGGTGCGCCCGGAGTGCTGCCTGAGCGTGTTGCATCTGATACGTCCCCTATTTGGGGATCATTTATTAAAGGGAGCATAGGTGCAGCACGTTTCTGTAAAACCAATAGAGGGCGCTGCAATGTTACTGTAGAAACCAATGGACAGCATGGGAGGTAGCTATACATAGATTTTAAAGACGACGACTGCCAAGGCTAAAGCCCGTGTATATTCCATAGACTATAGCTATCTCCAGGATAGCTGCATGCGCAGTCGTGTGCGGGGTGCGCAGTCGCGCCATTGTCTCGCACGGCTGCTTTCATTCCGTGCTTCCTGACAAGGCAATGTACGCATACGTCACTAGTGAAGGAAGCGGAAGGTAGCGCAATGTACACTTTTTGACCGGATGGAGGAAAATCGGGTTGCTGGAGGTCACGTGACCGAAGTGACAAGCGGCTCCAGGAGAAGATTTGGGATAAGAAGAAGAGGTAAGCAGGCTCCCTGGGGAGCAATAGGTAAGTATACAGTATATTTTTTTGTTTTTAATGACAGAACCCCTTTAAGGCTCTATTATGACACTTTTCGAACCGTGGTATGGTTACATGCGGGGAGTGTGAAGACGGTATGGTTACATAAGGGGGGTGTGGTGACAATACGGTTACACTAGGAAAGTGGGCTTACATGAGGGGAGCGTGGAGGCGGTGCGGCTACAGAAGGGGAGTGTGATGGAACCCCTAACAATAATCTGTGCCGTGTCATTTCCATAAATGTCATAGAAGGTAATGAAAATGAACAGTTTAGCATACAGTAATTGCACTTTCACATGGGCCAAAATTCTCACTATTCTCACTTACCCAAAGGAAGCAGCTGGTGACAAAACATTAAACGTGGGCAAGGAGGCTCTGGTGTCCTGTTGTACCACTTCTAGCTTGGATACAAGAGGTTATACAGATGGGAATGGAGGCTCTAGTACCCTGTTGTATGCCTTGTAGCTTGGATAAAAGATAAGATAAGGACAGGCAAGGGGACTCTAGTACTGCGTTGTACCACTTCTAGCTTCTAGTATAGAAGATGGGGAACAGGCGGCTATGGAGGCTCTATTCTAGAGAATCAATACAGTAAGCAGTGGAGTAGGTCAGTAAATTAATGGCTGAAATAACAGTTGAATTGTGTTACCACGTTACTACTGACAGTCCTCACCTCTTTAGTAACCGGTGGCATGGCTGAAGCCTCATCACAGTATTTCAGTGCCAGAGCTTTCTGTCCTCGGTCTTTGTAGCACTGGGATGAAAGATAAAAAACACCAAAAAAAGCAAAAACCAGTAAAGCAATAGAATCTTACAGTAACTTTGGGGCATTACAGCAGCACACAATGTCCCTGCAGGTTGGATTACAGATGAGTGCTGCTGTATGGTGCCTTCATACCTCTAGGGCAGGATACCTACCTGATATGTATTGTCATGGGGCGCACCAAGATCTTGTCTCAGGCTTTGCTTGCAGTCCTACCATATCGCACTAAATGCAGAAGTGCAGTCAATGCAGCTTTTTACCTAAAATAGTAAAAATTGGTCAAAGCCTCATGCAGTGTATTACCTGACCCTGGAATAACATCAATGGCAATTATAAGAATAATGCTGATAATAATACAAATTCTGTATGTCTGTTTTCAGCCTTACAAAACCATAACTATAGAAGTTTAAATTTATACGTAAAGCTAGATATTTTTAGAAATATCTATATTGATATATAACTATCTATTTTTATAGCTAGATATATATCTATGCAGTAAGATGCATTAGATCGATGGTGACACGCGCACCCGAAACAAGGACCACAGGTTGTAAGCAGCCATTTTTCCGTCAGTCTCCACTGGAGTCTCTCCCAGGCCCAAACTGAACCTACCTACCTGAATTGTAAGTACCTACCTTCTTGTTCTCTATGAAAGAACTGAGCGTACCTTTTAAAAAAATGGCGGCAGCAGCAGCAACCAATCACATTTTGTATAGTTTATGTATAGCTACCTGCCATGCTGTCCATTGGTTTCTACAGTAACATTGCAGCGCCCTCTGTTGGTTTTACAGAAACGTGCTGCACCACCTATTGGATTTACCCAAACTTACAGCACCATAGAGATTAGCGGGTCACCTCCCAGTTCTCCATCTTTTTGCCCTATTTTTCTCTAGGGTGGTTTCAAACCGGCGGGTAAAATCGCGCCATTTTTAACCGATGCGTTGGTTATTGAAAAAAAAGCAGATTTCGCAGCCAATGATTCCCAACGGTTCCCTTCCCTTCAGCAAGGTTTTCACTGATGTGATGTTGAGAGAGAAAATCACAGCCTGCTGTGTCCTTCTGCGCAGTGCGTTTTTTAAAATCTCCCATGTAATCCTATGGAGGCTGCGTTTTATCGCATCACAAGGCGAAAAATATGCGCTGCATGTTAACATTGGAAAGTCCTACCGACTTGCGCGTTAAACAAAAACATGCGGTTTTTAATGTGCGCGGCAGCGATGCGATTTAATCCTCTAAAAAAAAAGCATCGCTGGTGATTGTCACGGCCGTATATTGGGACAAAACTAAGCCTAAGATTTCTGTGGTTTCGTTTTCACCAGCAGTATTCTCTCCCGTTAATACTTGACCGAGAAAATATAGGACCTCCCCTATGAATACTATGTGCGTAAAAGATCAGGCGGCCGCCATATTCCCACCATTTATTTTGTTTTTTACAGTTGCTCCTACAGCGGTGTGTGTTTGTGTTTGTATATGTATGTGTGTATGTATGTGTATATATTTTACACACATACACACATCGCAATGCATTGTTCTTACAAGGCGCACTGCACTGGCAGACACACTCGCATATTTGCCATGCGAGATATTGGTTTGAGTTTCTCGGGCTGATATAGTGCTCACTTGTGTAAAATCAGCCACAGAGAATGAATTTAACATCACCAAAGACATAAAGCTATACATTGCCCTCTATTGTCAGCATGCTGTTATCCTGACCCCCAAGTGTCAATGCATAATGCATCCCAAGTGGCAGCTTGCCCACCCATATCACGTCTTGTAGCCAAGCTAGAGGCGATACAACAGGGTCTGTTTCACATTTTGTATCCAAGCTAGAGGTAGTACAACTTTAACTTTTTTCCTTCTGCTTTGCTCAGATTCATTCAAATACTGTGGGTCAAAATACGCAGCACAGCCCTAGAGGAATTCGTTAAGGGGTCTAGTTTTTTTAAACAGGGTCATTTGTGGGGGTTCTCCAACAGCACCTAGCGGACATGGCGCGGCCCCAACTGCACCGCTCTGCGCCATCTGCGTGCAGCGCGGGGACTTCTTACAGATGCGACACTATTGTACCCTTTACATTCCACGGTCAGCATAGATTGCTGTCAGTCCCAACCAGCTCCCACTGTGAACCCTTTACATTCCACGGTCAGCATAGATTGCTGTCAGCCCAAGCCAGCTCCCACTGTGCTCCCTTTATATGCCGCGGTCAGCATAGATTGCTGTCAGCCCCAGCCAGCTCCCTCTGTAAACCTTTTACATGCCACGGTCAGCATAGATTGCTGTCAGCCCCAGCCAGCTCCCTCTGTGAACCCTTTACATGTCACGGTCAGCATAGATTGCTGTCAGCCCCAGCTAGCTCCCTCTGTAAACCCTTTACATGCCGTGGTCAGCATTTATTGCTTTCAATCCCAGCCAGCTCCCACTGTGCTCCCTTCACATGCCGCGGTCAGCATAGATGGCTGTCAGTCCCAGCCAGCTCCCTCTGTAAACCTTTTACATGCCCAGTCAGCATAGATTGCTGTCAGTCCCAGCCAGCTCCCTCTGCGAACCCTTTACATGCCACAGTCAGCATAGATTGCTGTCAGTCCCAGCCAGCTCCCTCTATAAACCCTTTACATGCCACGGTCAGCATAGATTGCTGTGAGCCCCAGCCAGCTCCCACTGTGCACTCCCCGCATGTAAACGCACCGTCAATACACTCCCCAGCATGTAACCACACCGTCACCACACTCCCCGCATGTAACCCCACCATCACCACACCGCCCTTATGTAACCGTACCGCCACCACACTCCCAGCATGTAACCCCACCGTCTCCACACTCCCTGCATGTAACCGTACCGTCACCACACTCCCTGCATGTAACCCCAGGTCGCCACATTTCCCTCATGAAAACCCACTAGTCATTTGAGGGGGTTCTTTATAGTTTTGGCCGCTCAATGGCTCTATAAGTGGGCAATGGGGCCTGAAATTTATTCAGTGGTACCCTGAAATCCAACGGGTATTCCTTTCATTGTAGGCCTAGCCATGGGTCCTGTAAGTCTATTAGGGCCACAATGGGTATGTTTCTGAACACGGGACAAACAGGGGTATCGATTTTGGGGTGAAAGCCTTCATTTATATGTGTGCTGTACAAAAAAAACTGTTTTTAAATTGACACAATAGCCCAAAAAATGAAAATCCTATTTTTTTCCTTTTGCTTTGCTTGAATTTATTCAAAAACTGTGGGGTCAAAATATGCAGTACATCCCTAGATAAATTCGTTAAGGGGTCTAGTTTTTAAAATGGGGTCATTTGTGGGGGTTCTATATGGTTTTGGGCGCTCAAGAACTCTACAAGTGGGCAATGGGGCCTAAAAGGACTTCAAGCAAAATCTATGTTCTGAAAGCCACCGATTACTCCTTTTATTTTGGGCCCCGTTGTGTATCCAGACATAAGATTAGGGCCACAATGGGTATGTCTCTGAACACGGGACAAACGGGTATCCATTTTTGGGTGCAAGTCTTCCTTCATATGTGTGCTGTACAAAAAAAGCTGTTTTTAAAATGACAGAATTGCCGAAAAAACGAAAAATCACAATTTTTTCCTTTTGCTTGGTTTGAATTCATTCAAAAACTGTGGGGTCAAAATATGCAGTACACCCCTAGATAAATTCCTTAAGGGGTCTAGTTTTCAAAATGGGGTCATTTGTGGGGGGTTTCTATTGTTTTGGGCGCTCAAGAACTCTACATGTGTGCTATGGGGCCTAAAAGGACTTCAAGCAAAATTTCTGTTTTGAAAGACACTGACTACTCCTTTCATTTTGGGCCCCGTTGTGGACTCAGATATAACAATAGGGCCACAATGGGTATATTTCTGAACACGGGAGAAATAGGGGTATCCATTTTGGGGTGTAAATCCTGATTTTCATGTAAACTATAGGAAAAAAATATGTCTTTAAAATAACAGATTTGCAAAAATATGAAATTTTACTTTTTCTCCTCTAAATTGAATTAATTCCTGAAAAAAAACTGTGGGGTCAAAATACTCATGACACCCCTCAGTGAATACATTAAGGGGTGTAGTTTTTAAAATGAGGTCATTTGGGGGGGTATCTATTATTCTGACACTCATGAGCCTTTCCAATCTCGGCTTGGTATAGAAAAACAAAGTGTTCCTCAAAATGCTAAAAAGTAATGTTAAATTTGTACGTCTCCTAAATAGTTAAAAAAAAACGAAAGTTTTTCCAATGTGCGCCCAAAATAAAGTAAACGGGTGGAAATATAAATCTTAGCAAAAATTTCTATATTATGTTTGCACATATTTAAGATATTGCAGTTGGAAATGTGAAAAAATGACGATTTTTTTCAAAATTTTCCCAATTGTGGCGCTTTTAATAAATAAACACAATTTCTATCGGTCTATTTTTTCCGCCTAAATGAAGCACAACATGTGGCGAAAAAACAATGTCAGAATCGCTTGGATATGCAAAACCTTTCTGGTGTTTTTCCATGTTAAAGTGACACATGTCAGATTTGGAAAATTTGGCCTGGTCATTAAGGCGCAAACAGGCTTGGTCACTAAGGGGTTAAATATGAGCCATACAGAAGTTATTCACTTACCTGCTCCGTTGCTGGCGTCCCCGTCTCCATGGCTCCGTCTAATTTCGCTGGCTTCTTGCTTTTTTAGACGCGCTTGCGCTGTGCGGTCTTCTGCCTGGTGAATGGGGCCGCTCGTGCCGGAGAGCTGCTCACCGCGTCGTCATCGTAGCTCCGCCCCGTCACGTGTGCCGATTCCAGCCAATCAGGAGGCTGGAATCGGCAATGGAACGCAAGGAAGGAGAAGAAAATCCACGGTGCACCATGGGAGAAGACCCGCGGTCCACCGTGGGAGAAGACCAGCGGCGCCATCTTTAAAAGAAGAATAGAAGAAGCTGCAGAACGCTGATGCAGGTAAGTGCAATGTGCTTTTTAAAAACTAACCTATGCTTTCTTTTTAACAGACTTTAAATGCACACAAAAGTAGAGCATGCAGCGGTTTTTTCGCATTTGGGCAAAAAAAGGAAACGAAAACCAATCCGTTGAAATCAATGGGTTTTATTCTCTGCATATTGTGCTCAGAAAGTTTGCGCATGCTAACACACGCGTGTAAATGTCCATGTGAAGGAACTCTTAAGCCTGGCTTCACATCGGTGTGTTTGTGTGCGCATTTATGCAGCGAATAGAGCCCTAATGAACGGGTTCGTTCACAAGTGCGCATCTTTACATTTCATGCAAAAAAAAATATGCAGCATACTCTATTTTGCGGCACTTTTGCACACCAAAAGTCCCCATAGAAGTCAATGGGGATGCACAAATATACATGCGATATGCCAGGAGGTGCGTGATACGCTGCGTAATTGCGCAGGAAAGGAACACATCCAGAACTCGTTAGACTAATTCCATACATATTTTTAGGTGACTTGGACATTTTCGTTCCTAAGATCTGAGTTCGACCAACAGACGGGCCTAATGTCACACGATGTCAATAGTAAGTAGCTTGTGTTCTCCCGCGGGGTTTTGAACGATAATTGTCCCATGTAAAAACATGCAGAAACTGAACGACTGGATCAGAATCGTCCAGTTGTTCACTTTTAAGCAGCTTAAAATCCAAACACATTTCTCGGTGTAAGCAGCAGCCGTCCAGTACTGAACGTCTGCTGCTTACAGTGAATGGAGGTGAGCAGAACTCTCCTCCAGCTGCCCCGCCTCCCTGCTGGCTGCGCTGTCAGCGATCCAGCAATGCTCGCTCCTGTGCAGAGCGAGCACCACAGGGATGAATGTCGGGCATTGTTTGCCTGACACTCGTTTTGTGTAAAAGGACCCTTGGACCTCCCTCACACAGGTGTTTTTGTACAGTTTTTAGTGCTGCGCTAAACGCTGTACAACGCACCCATACATTTCAATGGGGCTGCTCACACAAGGCTAAAAATGCTGTGTCTTCAACGCTGCGCTTTAACAGCGTTGCATGTTCTATTTTGGGACGTTTTCAGCCCTGTGTCACCCATTGAAATGAATGGGCAGCGGCCCGGGCTTCCCCTGCACTGACAAATGATCTATTGCTGTAAGCGAGGTTTGAGAACTCTCCTCCAGCAATAGATTGCTGTGATTGGACAGCATGGAGCTGTCATCCCGGGCCGCGGGACCCCACCCCCGATCACGCGATCGCGTTAAACTCAATGGAAAGTTAAAAGCAATTAAAGTTTCAGCTCCCCTTACGGATCGGATCCGTAAGGGGAGCTGAGAGTACTCACCTCCGGTCCTCCGCAGCGTCCGGATCCTTCTGTCTTCTCCCCGGCACTGCCGCCGGCGTCTGCGCGTGCGCGCCAGACGCATTACGTCACGCGCATGCACAGAGAGCCGGGAGGCCCGGGAAATTTAAAAATTCCCTGCTCTCGACTAGAATGAGTAGCCGAGAGCAGGGAGCTGTCACCGGGAGCCGCTGTATGCGGTTCCCGCTCACATGATCCACCATTTTGCTTTTGTTGGTATCGGGTTGCATGTATTGATCGTGTCCTGTATGTGATAGTATAATATAGATATTTTCCCCGCTGTGGTGGTGGCGTTACCTATTATGTCCGCCACTATGTTCGTTGTCACTGTTATTTCCGCCAAATTCTTTTACATCTGTGACTGAAGGCTTAGAAGGGTATTTCAATCTCAGCAAATAAAAGTAATACCTTGTATAATCAAAAATTAAAATTTTCCAATATAATTTATAAGCGACTATATGCATATGCATAAATATATATATATCCTAGAATATCCTAGCATCCCCGAAGGAAACAGACAGGCCTGGACAAGCTGATTTCTCCTGCGGAAACAAAGGCAAACCCCCATAGATTAAGGGCTCACTCAGACGGGAGTATGTGTCCCACGTATTTTTCATATGCACATTTACTACGCCTGTTAAATCCCCAAAAACTAGATAAGGTGCATATTCCGCACCAAAATAGGACACGTTGCAATTTTTTTTCCACAGACGTGAATAAAAAACGCTGGTGTGAGAAGCCCTAGACAAATCAGTGGGCTTTTAGCACTGCTTACTACGCATGTATTTTTCACATTGGGAGACATATGTCCATGTGAATTAGCCCTAAGGGTGTGTGTTCAGAGAAGAGTGCGCACAAGATACAAGCAGACCATGAGCATCTAGAATAGGGTTTTCCAACATTCCTTGGCCAAGTATTCCCTTCTCAAATAAATTACTTAAAAATTCAGCAAAGGTTATCATGGCACTATGTGTTGTACCTACCTTCATCACAATACCAGGACAGACTAAGTACTCCCTAGAGGCAATGACTGTACTCCTTGATAGAGAAATAAGGTGTACAGAGGTGGCAGTCACTCTCCTGCCACACTAGTATTATAAATGGCACATGGTGGGGAAAGCCCTGTTAGGGCCCTAGAAGCTTCAAGGTACATCTCTAGCCCATGAGATACATATATGACTGGCTCAGAGCCAACCATCCGATGGTTTAACCCCTTAACGACCAGCCCATAGTGTTTTTACGTCCGATTAAATTGATACAACTGCCAAAATAATGAAAATTGAAATTTTTCCTACTGCTTAGATTTATTCAAAAATTGTGCGGTAAAAATACGCAGTACACCACTAGATGAATTCGTTAAGGGGTCTAGTTTTCAAAATGGGGTCATTTGTAGGGGTTCTCTGTCGTTTTGGCCGCTCAAGGGCTCTACAAGTGTGCTATGGGGCCGAAATCCCCTTCATGCTAAATTTCAGTTCTGAAAGCCACCGACTACTCCTTACATTTTGGGCCCCTTTGTGCATCCAGACATAAGATTAGGGCCACAATGGGTATGTCTCTGAACACTGGACAAACAGGGGTATCTATTTTGGGGTGCAAATCTTAATTCATGTGTGTGCTGTACAAAAATGCTGTTTTTAAAATAACAAAATTGCCAAAAAACGAAAATCACAATTTTTTTCCTTTTGCTTTGCTTGAATTCATTTAAAAGCTGTGGGGTCAAAATGTGCAGTACACCCCTAGATAAATTTGTTCTGGGGTCTAGTTTTCAAAATGGGGTCACTTGTGGGCGTTCTCTATGTAATGTGCAGGGGGGGGGGGGGAGGATGGAAGAGCCAGGAGAAGGAACTGAGCTCCCGTCCCCCTCTCCGCCCCTCTGCACTATTTGCAATGGGAAGAGGCAGGGCGGGGCTAAGTTCCGAGAATTAGCCCCGCCCCTGTCCCACCTCTCCCCATTGCAAATAGTGCAGAGGGGCGGAGAGGAGGCAGAGAGGGGGGGCGGGAGCTCAGTTCCTGCTCCTGGCTCTTCCATCCCCCCCCCCCCCCTGCACACGAGGACAACGTATATCTGTGCATGGGGGAAGGGGGGAGAAAAAACCCCCTGCAGCTTTAGGCCTCTTTCATACAAGCGTTGCATTCACCCGCACCCGGCTTAGGTAGTTAACCATGTGCTGCCTGCTTGCTGGAGGAGAACCCCTCTGTCTGCTGGGAGTCCCCCAAACTATTGCAGATTTACATGCAATTCACCTAACAACCCTCCATCTGTAACCTCACTGACCAGCAGTGAATGCCCGCAGTTAACTCCTTCATGACTGACCTGGTTTAAGCACTAATGAGCAACCAGTTTTTCAGTCTTTATTTTTGTGCATTCCTGGGATCAGAACTATAAGGGGACTAAAGTACATTCGTGTGAAGGAGCCCTCGGCGCAATTTTATGCATATGAGAGCGAATTTGCTTACCCCCTTAGACTCTAATGGAATATCGGGAGCGCAAATGCACGTAAAAATCATTGCGGTTTCTGCGACCGCTTTTCTGCTAAATTTAGCACGCCGTGTGAAAGAGGACTTAGGGCTTCGGCAGACGAGTGTACACGCCAAGACTATTGTCGCAGTGGAGCGTATTTGTGCATAAACAAGGTTTACAGTAATCGGGTTGCGCTTGAAATGCCAGTTCACACGCGCGTTCACCCCTTTCCGTGGCATACAGTGGCGATGGTCATCTTCTCCCTGCGACGGCCGCCGGGTCACAACCCTTTCCTGTCATTTTTGTATATAAAACGCAGAAAGATGAGGTGAGAAACACCCTTAGGGTCAGGGGCGTACCTAAAGGCTCAAGGGCCCGGGTGCAAAAGTTCAGCTCAGGGCCCCCCCTTACCTTTCTCACCGCCTACCCATACCTAAATCATGCTGCATACAGCTGCAAAATGAATTTCCATACATGAATTAGCCCTATTAACGCGTTTCCTGCACTAGATGAAAATCACACACACACACCGCTTTTTATTGCGGTATACTGCTTCCATTGATTTGAATGCGATTACTCAGACGTGAGCTCGGAAGCGGTGATTTTTAAGCGCTATCTGTCCTGTATTTGCGTTTTCTAACGCACCTCCCCACCCATCACAATTGTGGGGTGCATTAAAACCGCTTTACCATGCGTTCAAAAGTGCTGCTCAAAATTGAGGTAAAAAACCCACGATTTTAAGCTGTGTTTTCTGAACGCACGTCTTAGAGCAGCCTTAGGCCCCGTGCACACGGGCGGAAATTCCGCTGCCGGATTTCCTGCAGAATTTCCACCCATGGAAGCAGAAAAGAGAACGCAGCAGGTTCTATTTTACCGCGGATATCCGCAGCATAGAGCCTATTGTGCTCCGTGGTCGCGGATATACCCGCAGCCTATACGCAACTATATTGTAAAGAGAATTCTGAAGGCACCCATTGAAACAAATATGTTTGTGTGAAGCGGCCCTTACTGTACTTTTGTTAGCATGAATCAAGCACATTTGCAAGCGCAAAAGAAGACGCAACCATGCCGCCATTTATTGAAATGGGCAATTAGTGTAATTAGAATAATACATGTTCTTCCCCTGCAGAAATGCACGAGAAAATAAAGGGGACTGCTTTTTTTTTGGACAAAATGCGCATGCAAAATACACTTATGTGAAGGAACTCGCTGCAATCAGCGGGTTCTACTGACGTGTATTTAGCATGTATATTTTTCATGCGTAATATGCTACGCAAATACATCTGTGTGAATCTGGCCGAAGAGCCCACGGTGGTATGCGTAAAACGCTGCCTCTCTGCGGTGAGAACACAATCGTGGACATGAGCCCTAAGGCTGGAGCTCTATGGAGTCTTTCGCCATGACATGGGTCATGTGACCAAAGATCGCTGTGCAGCCCTGTGAACTTGCATTCTCAAATATATCAATGAGGTCGCGCAAGTTCCCACAACCTATAGAGTGCTAAAACCTCACCGAGGTTGGATTTTTGCAATATATTGGTCGCAGCTACTTGTGAGTTGTATCGCAACTACATTGTCTTCAGTAAGGCCAGCTGCACACGACCGCTTCACATTCCGAATGCGGGATACCACAGCGGAATCTGGCCGTTACCCCAGCCGGCGACCCTGCGTTCCTGCAGATTCTGTAATGCAGATGACCGCGAGTGTGAAGGAAGTAGCAGTAGTATGTATCTTTCAATGCATGTGATTTGCTGCAGATCCTCCGTGTGGACGACGACTGCGGATTGAACAATAGGAAACCGGTGGTGTGAAGCCGGCCCGAGAGTGTGAGGTCGCAGGGCTATACAGCGATCTTGGTCACGTAGCACTAGTCTCATTGCATGACTACGACTCCGCCGTTCATGGGAGCTCAGTGCTTGACATGACAACTCCCTGCTGTTGGCGCGACCACCAGTCACCCTTTGCCTGGAACGGCGTTTAACACGCCGGGTAGTGTGTCGTCTGGCGGGGAGGGCTTCCCCGCTGGGGCGACTGGGGGAGTCCAGGCAGGGGGAACGGGAGGGCCGGACGTGGGGCCATCGCCGGTGGCTGCATGGAGTACTTCAATGGCAACCCATTCTAGTCGAGAGCAGGGAATTTTTAAATTTCCCGGGCCTCCCGGCTCTCTGTGCATGCGCGTGACGTAATGCGTCTGGCGCGCACACGCCGGCGGCAGTGCCGGGGAGAAGACAGAAGGATCCGGACGCTGCGGAGGACCGGAGGTGAGTACTCTCAGCTCCCCTTACG
The DNA here is from genome assembly GCF_035609145.1 of Eleutherodactylus coqui. NCBI lineage: Eukaryota > Metazoa > Chordata > Amphibia > Anura > Eleutherodactylidae > Eleutherodactylus > Eleutherodactylus coqui. The sequence goes on along the minus strand of NW_027101902.1, from coordinate 1,244,409 downwards.
GATCCGATCCGTAAGGGGAGCTGAAACTTTAATTGCTTTTAACTTTCCATTGAGTTTAACGCGATCGCGTGATCGGGGGTGGGGTCCCGCGGCCCGGGATGACAGCTCCATGCTGTCCAATCACAGCAATCTATTGCTGGAGGAGAGTTCTCAAACCTCGCTTACAGCAATAGATCATTTGTCAGTGCAGGGGAAGCCCGGGCCGCTGCCCATTCATTTCAATGGGTGACACAGGGCTGAAAACGTCCCAAAATAGAACATGCAACGCTGTTAAAGCGCAGCGTTGAAGACACAGCATTTTTAGCCTTGTGTGAGCAGCCCCATTGAAATGTATGGGTGCGTTGTACAGCGTTTAGCGCAGCACTAAAAACTGTACAAAAACACCTGTGTGAGGGAGGTCCAAGGGTCCTTTTACACAAAACGAGTGTCAGGCAAACAATGCCCGACATTCATCCCTGTGGTGCTCGCTCTGCACAGGAGCGAGCATTGCTGGATCGCTGACAGCGCAGCCAGCAGGGAGGCGGGGCAGCTGGAGGAGAGTTCTGCTCACCTCCATTCACTGTAAGCAGCAGACGTTCAGTACTGGACGGCTGCTGCTTACACCGAGAAATGTGTTTGGATTTTAAGCTGCTTAAAAGTGAACAACTGGACGATTCTGATCCAGTCGTTCAGTTTCTGCATGTTTTTACATGGGACAATTATCGTTCAAAACCCCGCGGGAGAACACAAGCTACTTACTATTGACATCGTGTGACATTAGGCCCGTCTGTTGGTCGAACTCAGATCTTAGGAACGAAAATGTCCAAGTCACCTAAAAATATGTATGGAATTAGTCTAACGAGTTCTGGATGTGTTCCTTTCCTGCGCAATTACGCAGCGTATCACGCACCTCCTGGCATATCACATGTATATTTGTGCATCCCCATTGACTTCTATGGGGACTTTTGGTGTGCAAAAGTGCCGCAAAATAGAGTATGCTGCATATTTTTTTTTGCATGAAATGTAAAGATGCGCACTTGTGAACGAACCCGTTCATTAGGGCTCTATTCGCTGCATAAATGCGCACACAAACACACCGATGTGAAGCCAGGCTTAAGAGTTCCTTCACATGGACATTTACACGCGTGTGTTAGCATGCGCAAACTTTCTGAGCACAATATGCAGAGAATAAAACCCATTGATTTCAACGGATTGGTTTTCGTTTCCTTTTTTTGCCCAAATGCGAAAAAACCGCTGCATGCTCTACTTTTGTGTGCATTTAAAGTCTGTTAAAAAGAAAGCATAGGTTAGTTTTTAAAAAGCACATTGCACTTACCTGCATCAGCGTTCTGCAGCTTCTTCTATTCTTCTTTTAAAGATGGCGCCGCTGGTCTTCTCCCACGGTGGACCGCGGGTCTTCTCCCATGGTGCACCGTGGATTTTCTTCTCCTTCCTTGCGTTCCATTGCCGATTCCAGCCTCCTGATTGGCTGGAATCGGCACACGTGACGGGGCGGAGCTACGATGACGACGCGGTGAGCAGCTCTCCGGCACGAGCGGCCCCATTCACCAGGCAGAAGACCGCACAGCGCAAGCGCGTCTAAAAAAGCAAGAAGCCAGCGAAATTAGACGGAGCCATGGAGACGGGGACGCCAGCAACGGAGCAGGTAAGTGAATAACTTCTGTATGGCTCATATTTAACCCCTTAGTGACCAAGCCTGTTTGCGCCTTAATGACCAGGCCAAATTTTCCAAATCTGACATGTGTCACTTTAACATGGAAAAACACCAGAAAGGTTTTGCATATCCAAGCGATTCTGACATTGTTTTTTCGCCACATGTTGTGCTTCATTTAGGCGGAAAAAATAGACCGATAGAAATTGTGTTTATTTATTAAAAGCGCCACAATTGGGAAAATTTTGAAAAAAATCGTCATTTTTTCACATTTCCAACTGCAATATCTTAAATATGTGCAAACATAATATAGAAATTTTTGCTAAGATTTATATTTCCACCCGTTTACTTTATTTTGGGCGCACATTGGAAAAACTTTCGTTTTTTTTTAACTATTTAGGAGACGTACAAATTTAACATTACTTTTTAGCATTTTGAGGAACACTTTGTTTTTCTATACCAAGCCGAGATTGGAAAGGCTCATGAGTGTCAGAATAATAGATACCCCCCCAAATGACCTCATTTTAAAAACTACACCCCTTAATGTATTCACTGAGGGGTGTCATGAGTATTTTGACCCCACAGTTTTTTTTCAGGAATTAATTCAATTTAGAGGAGAAAAAGTAAAATTTCATATTTTTGCAAATCTGTTATTTTAAAGACATATTTTTTTCCTATAGTTTACATGAAAATCAGGATTTACACCCCAAAATGGATACCCCTATTTCTCCCGTGTTCAGAAATATACCCATTGTGGCCCTATTGTTATATCTGAGTCCACAACGGGGCCCAAAATGAAAGGAGTAGTCAGTGTCTTTCAAAACAGAAATTTTGCTTGAAGTCCTTTTAGGCCCCATAGCACACATGTAGAGTTCTTGAGCGCCCAAAACAATAGAAACCCCCCACAAATGACCCCATTTTGAAAACTAGACCCCTTAAGGAATTTATCTAGGGGTGTACTGCATATTTTGACCCCACAGTTTTTGAATGAATTCAAACCAAGCAAAAGGAAAAAATTGTGATTTTCGTTTTTTCGGCAATTCTGTCATTTTAAAAACAGCTTTTTTTGTACAGCACACATATGAAGGAAGACTTGCACCCAAAAATGGATACCCGTTTGTCCCGTGTTCAGAGACATACCCATTGTGGCCCTAATCTTATGTCTGGATACACAACGGGGCCCAAAATAAAAGGAGTAATCGGTGGCTTTCAGAACATAGATTTTGCTTGAAGTCCTTTTAGGCCCCATTGCCCACTTGTAGAGTTCTTGAGCGCCCAAAACCATATAGAACCCCCACAAATGACCCCATTTTAAAAACTAGACCCCTTAACGAATTTATCTAGGGATGTACTGCATATTTTGACCCCACAGTTTTTGAATAAATTCAAGCAAAGCAAAAGGAAAAAAATAGGATTTTCATTTTTTGGGCTATTGTGTCAATTTAAAAACAGTTTTTTTTGTACAGCACACATATAAATGAAGGCTTTCACCCCAAAATCGATACCCCTGTTTGTCCCGTGTTCAGAAACATACCCATTGTGGCCCTAATAGACTTACAGGACCCATGGCTAGGCCTACAATGAAAGGAATACCCGTTGGATTTCAGGGTACCACTGAATAAATTTCAGGCCCCATTGCCCACTTATAGAGCCATTGAGCGGCCAAAACTATAAAGAACCCCCTCAAATGACTAGTGGGTTTTCATGAGGGAAATGTGGCGACCTGGGGTTACATGCAGGGAGTGTGGTGACGGTACGGTTACATGCAGGGAGTGTGGAGACGGTGGGGTTACATGCTGGGAGTGTGGTGGCGGTACGGTTACATAAGGGCGGTGTGGTGATGGTGGGGTTACATGCGGGGAGTGTGGTGACGGTGTGGTTACATGCTGGGGAGTGTATTGACGGTGCGTTTACATGCGGGGAGTGCACAGTGGGAGCTGGCTGGGGCTCACAGCAATCTATGCTGACCGTGGCATGTAAAGGGTTTATAGAGGGAGCTGGCTGGGACTGACAGCAATCTATGCTGACTGTGGCATGTAAAGGGTTCGCAGAGGGAGCTGGCTGGGACTGACAGCAATCTATGCTGACTGGGCATGTAAAAGGTTTACAGAGGGAGCTGGCTGGGACTGACAGCCATCTATGCTGACCGCGGCATGTAAAGGGAGCACAGTGGGAGCTGGCTGGGATTGAAAGCAATAAATGCTGACCACGGCATGTAAAGGGTTTACAGAGGGAGCTAGCTGGGGCTGACAGCAATCTATGCTGACCGTGACATGTAAAGGGTTCACAGAGGGAGCTGGCTGGGGCTGACAGCAATCTATGCTGACCGTGGCATGTAAAAGGTTTACAGAGGGAGCTGGCTGGGGCTGACAGCAATCTATGCTGACCGCGGCATATAAAGGGAGCACAGTGGGAGCTGGCTTGGGCTGACAGCAATCTATGCTGACCGTGGAATGTAAAGGGTTCACAGTGGGAGCTGGTTGGGACTGACAGCAATCTATGCTGACCGTGGAATGTAAAGGGTACAATAGTGTCGCATCTGTAAGAAGTCCCCGCGCTGCACGCAGATGGCGCAGAGCGGTGCAGTTGGGGCCGCGCCATGTCCGCTAGGTGCTGTTGGAGAACCCCCACAAATGACCCTGTTTAAAAAAACTAGACCCCTTAACGAATTCCTCTAGGGCTGTGCTGCGTATTTTGACCCACAGTATTTGAATGAATCTGAGCAAAGCAGAAGGAAAAAAGTTAAAGTTGTACTACCTCTAGCTTGGATACAAAATGTGAAACAGACCCTGTTGTATCGCCTCTAGCTTGGCTACAAGACGTGATATGGGTGGGCAAGCTGCCACTTGGGATGCATTATGCATTGACACTTGGGGGTCAGGATAACAGCATGCTGACAATAGAGTGCAATGTATAGCTTTATGTCTTTGGTGATGTTAAATTCATTCTCTGTGGCTGATTTTACACAAGTGAGCACTATATCAGCCCGAGAAACTCAAACCAATATCTCGCATGGCAAATATGCGAGTGTGTCTGCCAGTGCAGTGCGCCTTGTAAGAACAATGCATTGCGATGTGTGTATGTGTGTAAAATATATACACATACATACACACATACATATACAAACACAAACACACACCGCTGTAGGAGCAACTGTAAAAAACAAAATAAATGGTGGGAATATGGCGGCCGCCTGATCTTTTACGCACATAGTATTCATAGGGGAGGTCCTATATTTTCTCGGTCAAGTATTAACGGGAGAGAATACTGCTGGTGAAAACGAAACCACAGAAATCTTAGGCTTAGTTTTGTCCCAATATACGGCCGTGACAATCACCAGCGATGCTTTTTTTTTAGAGGATTAAATCGCATCGCTGCCGCGCACATTAAAAACCGCATGTTTTTGTTTAACGCGCAAGTCGGTAGGACTTTCCAATGTTAACATGCAGCGCATATTTTTCGCCTTGTGATGCGATAAAACGCAGCCTCCATAGGATTACATGGGAGATTTTAAAAAACGCACTGCGCAGAAGGACACAGCAGGCTGTGATTTTCTCTCTCAACATCACATCAGTGAAAACCTTGCTGAAGGGAAGGGAACCGTTGGGAATCATTGGCTGCGAAATCTGCTTTTTTTTCAATAACCAACGCATCGGTTAAAAATGGCGCGATTTTACCCGCCGGTTTGAAACCACCCTAGAGAAAAATAGGGCAAAAAGATGGAGAACTGGGAGGTGACCCGCTAATCTCTATGGTGCTGTAAGTTTGGGTAAATCCAATAGGTGGTGCAGCACGTTTCTGTAAAACCAACAGAGGGCGCTGCAATGTTACTGTAGAAACCAATGGACAGCATGGCAGGTAGCTATACATAAACTATACAAAATGTGATTGGTTGCTGCTGCTGCCGCCATTTTTTTAAAAGGTACGCTCAGTTCTTTCATAGAGAACAAGAAGGTAGGTACTTACAATTCAGGTAGGTAGGTTCAGTTTGGGCCTGGGAGAGACTCCAGTGGAGACTGACGGTAAAATGGCTGCTTACAACCTGTGGTCCTTGTTTCGGGTGCGCGTGTCACCATCGATCTAATGCATCTTACTGCATAGATATATATCTAGCTATAAAAATAGATAGTTATATATCAATATAGATATTTCTAAAAATATCTAGCTTTACGTATAAATTTAAACTTCTATAGTTATGGTTTTGTAAGGCTGAAAACAGACATACAGAATTTGTATTATTATCAGCATTATTCTTATAATTGCCATTGATGTTATTCCAGGGTCAGGTAATACACTGCATGAGGCTTTGACCAATTTTTACTATTTTAGGTAAAAAGCTGCATTGACTGCACTTCTGCATTTAGTGCGATATGGTAGGACTGCAAGCAAAGCCTGAGACAAGATCTTGGTGCGCCCCATGACAATACATATCAGGTAGGTATCCTGCCCTAGAGGTATGAAGGCACCATACAGCAGCACTCATCTGTAATCCAACCTGCAGGGACATTGTGTGCTGCTGTAATGCCCCAAAGTTACTGTAAGATTCTATTGCTTTACTGGTTTTTGCTTTTTTTGGTGTTTTTTATCTTTCATCCCAGTGCTACAAAGACCGAGGACAGAAAGCTCTGGCACTGAAATACTGTGATGAGGCTTCAGCCATGCCACCGGTTACTAAAGAGGTGAGGACTGTCAGTAGTAACGTGGTAACACAATTCAACTGTTATTTCAGCCATTAATTTACTGACCTACTCCACTGCTTACTGTATTGATTCTCTAGAATAGAGCCTCCATAGCCGCCTGTTCCCCATCTTCTATACTAGAAGCTAGAAGTGGTACAACGCAGTACTAGAGTCCCCTTGCCTGTCCTTATCTTATCTTTTATCCAAGCTACAAGGCGTACAACAGGGTACTAGAGCCTCCATTCCCATCTGTATAACCTCTTGTATCCAAGCTAGAAGTGGTACAACAGGACACCAGAGCCTCCTTGCCCACGTTTCATGTTTTGTCACCAGCTGCTTCCTTTGGGTAAGTGAGAATAGTGAGAATTTTGGCCCATGTGAAAGTGCAATTACTGTATGCTAAACTGTTCATTTTCATTACCTTCTATGACATTTATGGAAATGACACGGCACAGATTATTGTTAGGGGTTCCATCACACTCCCCTTCTGTAGCCGCACCGCCTCCACGCTCCCCTCATGTAAGCCCACTTTCCTAGTGTAACCGTATTGTCACCACACCCCCCTTATGTAACCATACCGTCTTCACACTCCCCGCATGTAACCATACCACGGTTCGAAAAGTGTCATAATAGAGCCTTAAAGGGGTTCTGTCATTAAAAACAAAAAAATATACTGTATACTTACCGATTGCTCCCCAGGGAGCCTGCTTACCTCTTCTTCTTATCCCAAATCTTCTCCTGGAGCCGCTTGTCACTTCGGTCACGTGACCTCCAGCAACCCGATTTTCCTCCATCCGGTCAAAAAGTGTACATTGCGCTACCTTCCGCTTCCTTCACTAGTGACGTATGCGTACATTGCCTTGTCAGGAAGCACGGAATGAAAGCAGCCGTGCGAGACAATGGCGCGACTGCGCACCCCGCACACGACTGCGCATGCAGCTATCCTGGAGATAGCTATAGTCTATGGAATATACACGGGCTTTAGCCTTGGCAGTCGTCGTCTTTAAAATCTATGTATAGCTACCTCCCATGCTGTCCATTGGTTTCTACAGTAACATTGCAGCGCCCTCTATTGGTTTTACAGAAACGTGCTGCACCTATGCTCCCTTTAATAAATGATCCCCAAATAGGGGACGTATCAGATGCAACACGCTCAGGCAGCACTCCGGGCGCACCCACAATGCTCTGAGGGAGCTGGAAGACCTTTGCATAGCCCCACCCAACGCTTTCTCAACCGCGCCCTCCCCCCTCCCCCTCACATCCTCCTCAGTCCTTCCTCTTGCACCGTGCTCACGCATCCTAGGCTTGCAGAGCCTGCAGGACTCGTCACCTCCCTACGCAGGATGGTTAAGCAGACGATGACACTAGAAGCAAGCACTAGTTTGCCTCTGAAGGTGCGTCCGTCGGTCGTTTTGAGAGATCTCTTTTGGTGGACGCTCGGATCCGTAAGGGGAGCTGAAACTTTAATTGTTTTTAACTTTCCATTGAGTTTAACGCGATCGCGTGACCGGGGGTGGGGTCCCGCGGCCCGGGATGACAGCTCCATGCTGTCGGCTACCTCCGGTAACCGGCAGCATGGAGCTATCACGTCCTGAGCCTGCAGGGCTGTCATTCCTAGAGGATGCATAAAACTACGTCCTCTAGGAATAAAGCCCAGCCGGCCAGGACGTAGAATCCCGATGGGGCCGTCGTTAAGGGGTTAAAGAGCCGATTCCATGGGAAAAACGCATTTTCCGTCAGCTCTGTACAGGTAAGCGGAAACATTTGTCCATTTTCATCAACAAATATTTAATTGATTTTCTAAATTATTGATTTGACAAAGTACATAAAATGCAAATCACAATAATAAAGTATATAATAAAACAAAAGAACTGTTGTGATGAGTCTATGGATGAACCTCGCCTTGTTTCTCAGTGGTAACGCGTCTAAATCATATTCCACATTATTTGAAAGATGCAAAATTGGCCAATCGTTACATTTCGTATTATTCGGTTTGCATAATTTAATTCTTAACCCCTTAGTGACCAGCCCATAGTGTTTTTACGTCCTGCCCAAGTGGGCCTTAATCCCTGAGGACGTAAAAACATGTGTCTGGGTGGATGACAGTGATCATGTAAAGTTAAAAAAAAAAGTGTGAAAAAGTAAAAAAAAAGTTTAAAAAGTTTTTAAAAAGTTTAAAAAGGGGGGGGCGGAGCTACCTGATGCCGGAGTAAGTCGCTTCTGAGACGCGCTCCGGCGGCCGCGGCTTCTTTAAGGCTCCACAAGCTATCACAGCGGCACAGAGAGACGTCATGGGGCGCAAGAGAGCCCAGAACACCTCGGGGCGCACTCCGGAACGCAGTGCAGGCAGTTTGGAGCCGTTCCTGAGACCGCAAGCAGAGGCGGCCGGTGAGCGGGGAAAAATCAAGATGGCGCCGACGGGAGGTCCGGCGCGACCTAGCAGCAGCGTGCAGAAGGAGAGAGCCGCTGAGACGGACGACTCGGACGATAGCGCAAGCTGCCAGTCCAGGGAGCCCAGATCCACAAACTGCTCACAGTCGCAGGGAGGATCGCAAAGCAGGTCAGATAAAATCCACCCTGACACGGCAAAACCACAGGCCGAGCTACAGCACGGAGGAGTGAGGGAACCTACTGCATAGGCGGCGGGCCGGATTCGGCCCGCGGGCATTGTTTGACACCTGTGCTCTAGATCATACAAACTTCTAGGCTGTGGGAGTTGCCGTCCTAAATGCGCAGACCGGTGCCAGCGGCCGGGGAGTGACGTTTCTGTGTGGGGCTCTGCGAACCCCGCACAGAAATAGAGCATGCCGCGGTTTGTTTTCCACGTGTGATTTCGCGCGGACAAACCGCGGCCGTCTGCCTAGGATTGCGTTTTCTAACGCAATCCTATAGCAGCTTCCATGGGTGGAAATTCTGCAGCGGAATTTCCGCCCGTGTGCACGGGGCCTAGGGCTGCTCTAAGACGTGCATTCAGAAAACACAGCTTAAAATCGTGGGTTTTTTACCTCAATTTTTAGCAGCACTTTTGAACGCATGGTAAAGCGGTTTTAATGCACCCCACAATTGTGATAGGTGGGGAGGTGCGTTAGAAAACGCAAATACAGGACAGATAGCGCTTAAAAATCACCGCTTCCGAGCTCACGTCTGAGTAATCGCATTCAAATCAATGGAAGCAGTATACCGCAATAAAAAGTGGTGTGTGTGTGTGTGATTTTCATCTAGTGCAGGAAACGCGTTAATAGGGCTAATTCATGTATGGAAATTCGTTTTGCAGCTGTATGCAGCATGATTTAGGTATGGGTACGCGGTGAGAAAGGTAAGGGGGGGCCCTGAGCTGAACTTTTGCACCCGGGCCCTTGAGCCTTTAGGTACGCCCCTGACCCTAAGGGTGTTTCTCACCTCATCTTTCTGCGTTTTATATACAAAAATGACAGGAAAGGGTTGTGACCCGGCGGCCGTCGCAGGGAGAAGATGACCATCGCCACTGTATGCCACGGAAAGGGGTGAACGCGCGTGTGAACTGGCATTTCAAGCGCAACCCGATTACTGTAAACCTTGTTTATGCACAAATACGCTCCACTGCGACAATAGTCTTGGCGTGTACACTCGTCTGCCGAAGCCCTAGGGCCTCTTTCACACGGCGTGCTAAATTTAGCAGAAAAGCGGTCGCAGAAACCGCAATGATTTTTACGTGCATTTGCGCTCCCGATATTCCATTAGAGTCTAAGGGGGTAAGCAAATTCGCTCTCATATGCATAAAATTGCGCCGAGGGCTCCTTCACACGAATGTACTTTAGTCCCCTTATAGTTCTGATCCCAGGAATGCACAAAAATAAAGACTGAAAAACTGGTTGCTCATTGGCAACCCCTGGCTGGGGTTCTGTACCAGCAAGAGATTATTTTAAAATTTAGTTCTTGGAGTCTGGAGTATACCGACCCCTTGTGTGTCAGGGCAAACGGTTTGACCCAATCATTCGGCTGCAGGTGCCTTCCCAATTCTTCTTCCCACGCGTGGACAAAGTCTAGGGGACCATCCCCCATCTCCCGGTCCAGCATCATCTTATAAAGTACTGAGATTGGGTGGCTGATGGGGGCTGTGGACATGCACAATTTTTCAAAGTCAGTGGGGTCTTCCGCCCCCCGGGACTCAGGACCCAGGGTGTCTATCGCACTCCTCAGCTGGAAGTATTCTAGTCACGTCCCTGGTGGAACGATGCGTCCTTCAAATAGTTCCGTCAGTGGTTTCAGATTGTCTCCTGTCATTACGTCTCTTAGTCGTGGCGCGGGGTTTATTGACGTGGTCGCTAGGGTTTTTCGGTGTAGGAAGGCCTCAAATTGGGGGTTAGCTAGTAGAGGTGTGAAGGGGCCTGGCACTGAGATCAGTTCTGTATCCCTTGCAAAGCCCGACCAGGCTCTTGTTAGCTGGTTCAGCAGTGGGGACATTACTGTAAGGCGCCTAATTAAGGTCTGCGGGATCCAGAATACTCCCTGCGTCTACCTGGCATCTAGGTTGTATTCTAGTTCAACCCAGAGCTTGGAGCTCCGGTTCCTGAGCAGGTTTAGCACGCAGTTCGCTATGTTAGCTTTATTATACAGTGAAAAGTCTGGGAGGCCCAGGCCTCCCCTGGGTTTGTCTCTGGTCAGGGTTCTGTATTTAAGTCTGGGACTGCGGCCTCGCCAGACAAACTTAGTAATCAGGGAGCGGATGTGCTTAAAATAGGCCCTGTGCAGTTTTATGGGGAATGCTTGGCATATGTACAGGAACTTTGGTAAGACGTCCATTTTGACCGCGTTCACCCTTCCCGCCCAGGATAGGAAGAGGGGACTCCATTTCCCCAGGTCTCTCTCTAAGTTTGTTAGGAAGGGTTTAAAGTTTAGGTCGTATACGTTTGCGGGGTCTTCCGGCAGTTGTATTCCTAAGTATTTGAGGGATTTCGATTGCCATTTGAGTGGGAAAAGTTCCTGTAGGGAGTGTGCTTCGTCCCTTGGGAGGGAGATATTTAGCATTTCGGTTTTTTGCAGGTTGATTTTGAAGTTGCTAATCGCACTAAATTTGTCGAATTCCTGCAGAAGAACCGGGATCCCTATTCTCGGGCAGGATAAATATAGCAGGAGGTCGTCTGCGAATAAAGAGAGTTTAAGCTCCCTCTGGCCCAGTTTAACCCCTCTTATGGCATCGTTTTTTCTTATGGCGTTGGCCAGGGACTCCATCGTCAATATGTATAAAAAGGGGGACAGCGGGCAGCCCTGTCGCGTTCCGTTTCGTATGGGGATGTTATCTGAGAGGGCGCCGTTGATTCTGATCCTCGCCGAGGGGTTCCCGTATAGCGCCATAATCCACTCCCTCATGCGGGGCCCCAGTCCCACTCTCCCCAGTGTGCCCTCTAAGAACCTCCATCCGACCCTGTCGAAGGCCTTTTCGGCGTCGACCGCCATAAGGCCTAATGGAGACCTCTCTTGTCGGGCCCGCGAGATCAGTGACATGGTTTTTATTATATTGTCCCTCCCCTCTTTTCCCGGGACAAACCCCACCTGGTCTCTATGTATTAGTTTCGGGATGTATGGCTGAAGTCGGGTGGCGATTGACTTGGCGAAAAGTTTAACGTCTACGTTTAGGAGTGAAATAGGCCTGTAACTACCGCACTCCGTAGCGTCTTTTCCCGGTTTGGGTATTACGACCAGGTGTGCCTGCAAGGCCTGAGTCGGGAAGGGGCAGCCTCTGTTTATTGCATTGAAAGAATTGGTCAGCAATGGGGCTAATTCGTTTTTGAATAGTTTATAGAATTTTGGGGTCAGTCCGTCTGGGCCCGGGCTCTTGCCTACTTTTAGCTCTTTGATGAGGGCTGAGACTTCTGTGGGGGAGAAGTCCTCTTCCATTTCCGCGGACGCTTCTGGATCTATAGGTCCAGGAGCGTGGCTGTCTAGGTATTCCTCGACTTCACTGTCCCTCGGGGTCCGAGCGGGGTCTCTCTCTATGTTATATAGGCTGCTATAGTATTCGCGGAAGGCCTCGAGAATTTCGGTAGTTGAGTGGGCTACTCCTCCCTGTCGCTTTTGTATTTTCGGGATATAAGTCAGGGGGGCCTTGGGGTGTAGGGTCTTTGAGAGCCATTTCCCACATTTATCTCCATACTCGAACGCGCATCTGCGCATCTTGTCTCTGAATCCTAGTGTCCTTTGGTCGAGTATCGAGAGGATTTGTTGACGAATTGTGGAGATTTCCACTTTCGTGTTCTCTGTGGGTCTACCTTTGTTTAGTCTCTCTTTTGTCTGTAATTCTTCTAAGAGTCTTTTCAGTTTTGCTGACCTGTCTTTTTTTAAGCGGGATCCATGGGAGATGAAGACGCCTCGTAGGACGCACTTCAGGGCCTCCCATTTAATGGGGGGGTCTGTGTGGTCCTCCCTGTGTGTTTCCGCGAACATCTCTATTGTTTTTTTGATGTCTCCGGCGCAGACAGCGTCGTTAAGCAAATTGTCGTTGAGTTTCCACTGAAATGTTTTGGGAGGTCCTCCCACTCTAGAGAGACCCCCATAGATAGGGGCGTGGTCTGACCACAGGAAGGGGCCTATGGAGCACGAGGGGCCATGGTCCAACAGTCTGTGGGATATAAAAAGGTGGTCTATTCGGCTGTAGCTGTTATGCACCGCCGAATGGAAGCTATAGTCCCTGACCCCGGGGTGCAAAATCCTCCACAGGTCCACCAACCTCAGCCTATCTAGTTCTTTTTTGAATGTGCGACGTGCTGCGTGGGAGATGGGGGACTTACCAACCGACGAGTCCAGTCCTGGGTCCATCACTAGATTAAGGTCGCCGCCTAGGATCACGTCAGAGCCATCGGCGAAGTCAGCCAGTTTTCTCAAAGTTGTCAGCCCGAAGGAGATCTGGTCCTGATTGGGGAAATAAATGTTAGCAATTGAGATTATTGAATTCATGACCTCTAGTTTTAAGAAGATGTAACGGCCCTGTGGGTCGACCATTTGATCGATCACCTCATGTTGGAAGGACTTGTGTAGTGCCACCGAGACCCCCCTCGCCTTTTTTGTGGGGTGCGGGCTGTGGACCCACGTGGTGTAGAATTTAGAGGAAAAGCGTGGAATGTTGTCTGCTTTAAAGTGGGTCTCTTGCAGTAAGGCTACCATTATTTTTTTCTTATGTAAGTGATACAGAACTTGGCTTCTTTTCCCCGGAGTGTTCAGGCCTTTAACATTGTAAGTGCAGACTGTTACGTTGGCCATATCTCTAGTAGTTGAGTGAGCGTGTTTTGGAATGCTAGGTGACCAATCTTAGGGTGTGGGGGGGGGGGGGGGGTAAGGCACAAGTGGGAGAGGTGGGAAGGGGGGGTGAAAGAACAACACAGAAACAGACAGGAGAAATATAACATATATGGGGTGAGGCCCCATTAAACTTTCCTCAGTGCAGTTTAAGGAAAACACCTTACGTGGCAGCGCCCGGGCTGCACCCTCTGCTGGGGAACGAACGAAACCTGGCATCGGAGCTGTGCCCCGTTACGGCCGCGGCTAGAACAAATATAACATTTTAAGGCTATAGCTTAGTGGCTCCGTTCTCAGGAGCGTTAGTGATGTCTCAGCGGGTCTCTGGAGCGGGTGGGCAAGCGGGGACGTCGGCTTGCGTTTGTCTCTTGACAGTTGGTCGGCATCTCAGAAGAGAGGGTCTGGGTTGTCAGCGTTTGGTTTTGTCGCTGGCTCTTTGCCATGGGGAGCCCACAGCGGGAGCCAGCGCCCCTACGTGTCTGGGCCAGTCCGGTAAGTCAATCATCGGGAGTTCGAATGTGTGCAGGAAATTGGGCAGATCCCCCAGGGACCTAAAGGTTGCTCTTTTGTTCCCTTTGCGCGCCTGCAGTTGGAAGGGGTAGCCCCATTGATATAGAATGTCCTTATCTCTCAGCGCCGTCAGTAGTGGTTTTAGTGCTCTTCTTTGTTGAAGTGTGCGGCGGGAAAGGTCTTGTAGGATGAGAATGGGGGACCCCTTGTAGTGTAGATTTCCAGCATCTCTAGCGCTTCTCATTATCTGTTCTTTCTCCTGGAAGAAGTGCACTCTGCACACTACATCTCGCGGCCTTGCGGGGTCTGCGGAGCGCGGGCCCAGAGTGCGGTGTATTCTGTCGATCTCTATGAGGTCTTCTGGTGGGCGTTTCAGTAAGTCGTTGAAGAATTTTTGTGCCCAGGTGGCAAGTTGGTTGTGCTCGACCCTTTCGTCTAGGCCTCTTATGCGCAAATTGTTCCGCCTATGGCGGTTTTCAAGGTCGTCTAAGTGAAGAAACAACTCCGAAATTTGGGCCGACTGTGCTTGGATGACCTTTCTGTGCGAGTCGACAGTGTCAATTAGCTTTTCCTGTATTTCCTCCACTTCCCCAAGGCGTTGACCTACGTGCAGGATGTCTTTTTGTAGACCTGTAATGTCTCTTTTGTGGGATTGTTCGAGCTTATATAGAGATTCGTCCAGATCTCTTTTGGTGGGGAGTGAACGCAGGTGTGCGCGCCAATCCCATTGCTCCTCTTCGCAATGTGAGTCTGGTGGAGGGTGCTGGCGTGGGCCCCTTGTGTTTGCCCCTGAGGGTGATGAATAGGGGGAGCATGGGGGGCTACAGGGCTCTTGAGATACTGCCAGTTCTTCTGTGTCCTTTGTGGGCCGCCCCTCCCCCGCTGCTGTTTGTGTGCCTGGTGGGGAGTGCTGCTGTCAGTAGGCAGTCTGCTCTCGGCTTGTTCTGTCTAATGCAGACAGTAATAGAGGAGTGCCGATAGCAGACTGACAACGGCCGCGGAGGAGGGAAGGGGAGTGCAGAGAACATGATCTCTGCAGCAAGGAGAGCATCGCTGAGGAGGAGCAGCTGCAGGGTGAGAGCCTTGTGTGTGTGTGTGTATATATGTGTGTGTGGTTTCTGCGAGTGGATTACGCAATTCCGACCCGCTAATTGGGGGGAATTGTGTAATCCAATGCATGCGATTGATCCGTGGATTACCGTTGATCAAGCGCATGCAGAACCCGTAATTCCTCTCCGGTCATGTGTGACCGGCCTAATGTTAGTTCGCTACTTTATCATGTGACCGGGGACCGCTCAACGAGGCCCCCGGTCACTGCTCCAAGCACGCAGCAACCATTGGTCGCTGGGAGCAAGGAGATTTAAAATTTCCTGGGCTCCCCAGCTCCTGCGAATGTGTCCGGCATTTTGCCGGCGGGCGCATACCCAGGAGCTGGCAGGATCCATGGAGGATAATCGCATCTGGATTCAAATGCGGAAGCCTCCGAGAAGATGTTTCATCTCCTCTCACCGATCGCTTCGGTGAGGGGAGATGAAACTGCCACTTTTTAAAGAACTTTTACGTGATCGCCATTATGCATTGGATAACGGCGATCACGTGACCAGTAACCGTATACCGCGGCTCCCCGTGACATCTCCAGGCTCTTGGCGACCTTTGGTAGCCAGCAGCAGGGAGATGTTACATTTATTGGGCAATCTTTCACTTTTGCGCAGAAGCTGGGGTAAGGTCCACGGATCAACATCCCACCAGGGAACAAATCCGGGACCTTGGGTACGTAATTTCATCCCCCTTACGGATACGATCCGTAAGGGGAGATGAAACTTTAACTTTTTAAACTTTTAACTTTTTTTTTTTTTTTACTTTTTAACTTTATATGATCACCGTTATCCCAGTCATATCTCCCTGCACTCGGCTATCTGTGACAGCCGGGTGCAGGGAGATTTTGAATTTGCCGGGCTCGCCGGCTTCTGCGCATGCGCGCCACATTATTTAGATCCCACATTTTCAGGAATTAATGCAATTTAGATTAAAAAAAAAAAAAAAGTGTTCGGGTAATGTGCTATTCTAAAATTTTTTCCCCCAAAATCATTTTCATGTGCACTGACACCCCAAAATGGATACCCCTGTTTGTATTGTTTTCAGAAATGTACCCATTGTGGCCCTAATGTTATGTTAGTATGCACAGCATACTATTGTCCAAATTCGACGTACGTGTACACACGCGTACGTACATACACACGCGTACGTACACACGCGTACGTACATACACACGCGTACGTACACACGCGTACGTACATACATACACGTACGTACACACATAAACACATGTACATACGTACATACATACACGCACGTACATACACGCACGTACATACATACATGCACGTACACACATACACGCACGTACGTACATACATACACGCACGTACGTACATACATACATACATGCACGCACGTACGTACATACATACACGCACGTACTTACATACATACACGCACGTACGTACATACATTGTGCATTTCGATCGCACAAAAAAATACGCAGCATACTATATTTTCTCGCACATTCTCATAGGGAAAGAACGCATATTATACTAATTGTCTATTTCACTAGCTGAGATAATCGTTGCGTGTTATTTCTTTGTCTGTGCAAATATGCGTAAGCTCGTCGGAATCCAGCCTAAATGTAAAAATATATCTTTATAAGGCCATTTTCACACTGTTTTTCCTCTCACTACGGTTCCATGTGTTTTTGGCGCTGCACTCCCATGTGTATCCAACATGTCCAACATGTCGGGGCTTCCTCTATATCAGTGATGGCGAACCTTTTAGAGACTGGGTACCCAAACTGCAACACAAAACCCACTTATTTATCGCAAAGTGCCAACGTGTCAGGGGCGGGGCTGATCAGGACGTATGATTTTACCCCGTCGTTCTAAAAAGGATAGGGCCTCTTTAACCCTCTGCAATCCAATTTTGGATTCGGGGTTGCCTAGGGGCTTTTCTTTTTCTGCCTTATACTATGGCGCCTTCTGCTGGCTAAAGTTAGGGCTCCTTCCCACGGAGGGATTTCCGCTGCGTAATACGCTGCATTGCCCGCAGCTATTAGGTTCTATTGAACCTAATAGCTCAATGCTCACGGTGCGGAATTCCATCGCGGAATTCCGCACTGTGAAATCACCCGACCTCACCCGCGGTATGCTTTATTTGCCGCGGGTGTACGCGTGGCCGGCCTCCATTCTAGTCAATGGAAGCCGTCCGTCACGCTATCTTCCGCTGTAGCACAGCGGAAGATAGAGTAAAAAACGCTTCCCCGCCCACCGCCAGCCGCGTCATATGACCCAGTAGATTTTGGTAGGCCGCTGTCTCCCCCTTGTGTGCTGCATTAAAAATGCACTCAGCTAAAAATAAAAAAAGGTCCAGTTCTGTGGCTTCTCGGAGGAGATAGGGGTTCCCCCACCTCCCGTCTCCAAGCTGCAGTGGAGACTGACTAACATGGCTGCCGGTATTTATACTTCTAAATTGATGACATCACAATGCAGTGACATCAGCCTGCCAGACACCTGGCTCATTTGCATACAGTGTGTTGCAATAATAAAGTAATACAGTAACAAATATAAGTAAGGTAAAGGTATTGGGGCACAATCATTTGGCATAGTTTTGGCGCAGAGATTAGCGGTAGCTTGTGTGCTTGTCAAGAATCTGGCACTAGTTTTTGCTTAATGTTAAATATTCTTTAGGACTCCTTCACACGGGCGCAGCAATCTACAGCCGCAGTGAGGCTGAAAAAAAACAAAAAAAAACGCGTAATCATGCTATACTTCCGCCATGTATCACGTGATGCATGGCTTCAATTCACTGCAATGGACGCCGGCTGCGCGTTTTCCCGTGGCAATTAGAACATGGCACGATTTCTTTCATGATGTGTGAACATTTAAAGGCAGTAAGCTATTATTAGGTTCATGAAACGCGGCAGAAATCCATCCGTGGGCATTAGCCCTAAGTCAGTAGATCATGCCTTGACTCCTCTTTTAGCTCCATTGACTGACTTGCCAAAATATATATTCACCTCAATTCACAGCGCATCTATGCTACAAAATCAGCGTGTATACCAGAACTATCCCCCAAACTATAAAGCTAACGTCACACGGACGAGTGCGATATCGGGCCGTGAATCACTCCCTCGCCAACATGCAATTTCCCCGCGGATGTGAGGCATTTTTATCTCAAAACCGCCTCGCATCACTTCGGGTAAGTAGCCGTGCCGGAGGATAGCTAGGAAAGCTGCAAAACGAATTTCCATACATGAATTAGCCCTATTAACGCGTTTCCTGCGCTAGATGAGAATCACACACACACACACCGCTTTTTATTGCGGTATACTGTTTCTATTGATTTGAATGCGATTACTCAGACGTGAGCTCGGAAGCGGTGATTTTTAAGCGCTATCTGTCCTGTATTTGCGTTTTCTAACGCACCTCCCCACCCATCACAATTGTGGGGTGCATTAAAACCGCTTTACCATGCGTTCAAAAGTGCTGCTCAAAATTGAGGTAAAAAACCCACGATTTTAAGCTGTGTTTTCTGAACGCACGTCTTAGAGCAGCCTTAGGCCCCGTGCACACGGGCGGAAATTCCGCTGCCGGATTTCCTGCAGAATTTCCACCCATGGAAGCAGAAAAGAGAACGCAGCAGGTTCTATTTTACCGCGGATATCCGCAGCATAGAGCCTATTGTGCTCCGTGGTCGCGGATATACCCGCAGCCTATACGCAACTATATTGTAAAGAGAATTCTGAAGGCACCCATTGAAACAAATATGTTTGTGTGAAGCGGCCCTTACTGTACTTTTGTTAGCATGAATCAAGCACATTTGCAAGCGCAAAAAAACACGCAACCATGCCGCCATTTATTGAAATAGGCAATTAGTGTAATTAGAATAATACATGTTCTTCCCCTGCAGAAATGCACGAGAAAATAAAGGGGACTGCTTTTTTTTTGGACAAAATGCGCATGCAAAATACACTTATGTGAAGGAACTCGCTGCAATCAGCGGGTTCTACTGACGTGTATTTAGCATGTATATTTTTCATGCGTAATATGCTACGCAAATACATCTGTGTGAATCTGGCCGAAGAGCCCACGGTGGTATGCGTAAAACGCTGCGTCTCTGCGGTGAGAACACAATCGTGGACATGAGCCCTAAGGCTGGAGCTCTATGGAGTCTTTCGCCATGACATGGGTCATGTGACCAAAGATCGCTGTGCAGCCCTGTGAACTTGCATTCTCAAATATATCAATGGGGTCGCGCAAGTTCCCACAACCTATAGAGTGCTAAAACCTCACCGAGGTTGGATTTTTGCAATATATTGGTCGCAGCTACTTGTGAGTTGTATCGCAACTACATTGTCTTCAGTAAGGCCAGCTGCACACAACCGCTTCACATTCCGATTGCGGGATACCACAGCAGAATCTGGCCGTTACCCCAGCCGGCGACCCTGCGTTCCTGCAGATTCTGTAATGCAGATGACCGCGAGTGTAAAGGAAGTAGCAGTAGTATGTATCTTTCAATGCATGTGATTTGCTGCAGATCCTCCGTGTGGACGACGACTGCGGATTGAACAATAGGAAACCGGTGGTGTGAAGCCGGCCCGAGAGTGTGAGGTCGCAGGGCTATACAGCGATCTTGGTCACGTAGCACTAGTCTCATTGCATGACTACGACTCCGCCGTTCATGGGAGCTCAGTGCTTGACATGACAACTCCCTGCTGTTGGCGCGACCACCAGTCACCCTTAAAAGTCAACAGAAAGTTAAAAAATGGTAAAATGTAATCTTCGCTCATATTCGTGAGGGGAGATGCAATTACATACCTAAGGCCCCCGGATTTACCCTTGGACCGTGGACGTTTTTTATGATATTTTTTGGGGGGGGGGGGGGAATTGAATGACCCAAAAAGTACAATTCTGACATTTTGGCTTTTTTTCTGACAACATAAATGATGCAGATTTTTTGAGAGTTCAAATTGTTATGGACACGAAGATACCAAATAGATTTTAGATGTTCTTATTTCATCACCGGTGCTCAGGAAAGATGTTACAGTATTGGAGGGGGTTCAAAGAAGAGCGACTAAACTAATACAGGGGACTCAGGCTAGCTGTGGTCCAGTCGCAAGGGCTGTGAAAAACCCTGTGGTAGACCCGGAGAGCTTGCCTTAGCTTGCTCGATGGGCCTGCCTCGATCTGGGAGGTCGAGGAGGGTCAACCGTTGAGGGCTGCGGGGTAGTGTAGGGACAGTTAGTAAAACAGACAGTTTCATTACTGCTAACCGTCATCAGAATATGCAGCATTATAGAAACACACGCTCATAACCTCAGGACACATTTTACCTGCACATAACCCTCAGGCGTCATTTGACGACACATTGCTCATTCTCGCCCCTGCCCTCTCCATCAAACTCGGAGAGATGGCGCTGATTTTGTACCTGAAACCACGTGATGTCGGACGTCCATGACTACAGCAACTCACGCAGGACCGTATGGAAAAAGACCATATTTGGACCACCCAATCCCATGCTTTGATTCCCAACCACGTATTGCTTCCTGCTGCCCATAAAGGGCAATTAACTCATCATGCTATATAAGATGCTATACGCCTACTAATAAACAGTCAGGAAGACTTTCTTCACTGACAGTCTTGTCTCCGTGTGATCTCTTACATTGTGCGCACAATCTCTGAACATAAATCTGGAAGGGTACAAACATTCCTATTGATTACGCCGTAGACCCCAAAATAAATCCACATCACTGAGAAGCTCCACTGAAATCAATGGAGGTGTTTTACAGTGTTTACCGTGGCTTTTCAAACGCCGAGCTAAACGCTGTAAAAACTGTCTGTGTGAGAGCGGCCCTAGTGACGAAGTCTGTTTGCTCCTTAACCCCTTAGTGACTTCCTGCCTAAGCGGCCTTTAATCTCCAGGGCCGTAAAAAGACACTTGCTCTGGGGATTAAAGCCCTGGGGGCTGTGGACATGACAGCTCCCTGCTGTTGGCGCGACCACCAGTCACCCTTAAAAGTAAACAAAGTTAAAAAATGGTAAAATGTAATCTTCGCTCATATTCGTGAGGGGAGATGTAATTACATACCTAAGGCCCCCGGATTTACCCTTGGACCTCACCTCGGCTTCTGCGCACGCGCCCGTCGTCAACGTTGGCCGATGCAAGAGCCGCAGTTTGCCTGAGTAATTTAAGATATCCCTGCTCCTGGCTACCAAACATAGCCGAGAGCCTGGAGATTTCATGGTGGGCCGCAGTACATGGTCCCCAGTCACGTGATTGCCGTTAGCCAATGGATATCCATTCCGTAACGAATCCAATCCGTAAAGGAAGGTGACAATATTTCTATAGGCCTCCAGAGATGTCCCCCGGGATCCTTATCCTCGGTTGGATAGCGGCAATCATGTAAAAGTTAAGAAAAAGTTGAAGTTTAATCTCCCCTCTTAGATCGGTGAAACTTCTTACCGGAGGCCTCCGTATTTGAACCTCAATGTGATCCTCCTCCGTGGACCTTCTCCGGCTTCTGCGCATGAACCTGCCTTAAAATGCCAGAGACATGCGCAGCAGCTGGGGAGCCCGGTAAATTTTAAATCTCTGTGCTCCCGGCTACCAAAGGTCACCGAGAGCCTGGAGCAGTGATCGGTGGTCTCGTTGAGCTGTCCCTGGTCACGTGATAAAAAGGTAGTGATCTACCGAAGGCCGGTCTCACACGACTGGATATGTTATACAGCCAGCCGCGGCGAAGGGAAGATCTGGAGCAGGTGAATTCCGATTTTGGTCTCCCGCACGAAAATGGAGCATGGTCCAGATTTTTTCATGCTCCATTTTAAAAAAAATCACTTATATAATTTATATATTTATATAATATATATATATTTATATAATGGGCCTTTTTTGATATGTCATGGTGTATCACATTATAGGATGCCTATCATGTTATTACATGGGAAGGAGCTTTACATGTCAGCCGGGATAATAGGTGACGGCTAGCCCACCTCTCCCGCTGTGAACCCCCATACGTAATGTGCCGTGTCTGTGCCGCTCACATGACAGTGCCAGTCACGTGACCTCCTCACTGTCAATTCCATCTGCGGTGTCACATGACATTGCCAGTCATGTGACCGCTTGCTCCGCCCACTTTTCGGCATCATCACAGGTCCTCCAGCAGCGTTATTATGACGCGTGAGCCGGTGGCAATGCAGGGACGCACGCCAGGATGTATACTTCGCCCGATACAACGTGGCTCTTCCAGGTGATTGAATTGTATGTCTAGTAATTTTATATTTAAGTTAGCTATCTATGAGTGGCAGGATATACTTGAAAAAGGCTTCCAACAGCCGAAACGCGTTGTATGTATATGCCGGGTCCCCTCAAAAAGGGACCTATTTGTGTTTGTTTAATAATAAAAACTATTTCCTGATATTGGATCGTGAGGAAGCAACTTTCGATTCTGGTGGAGGTAGTCTTCGGAGTTAACAATTGTTTAGAGCCATCTCGGACTCCTGAGGGGGGAGGCTGACACTCCCCTCTCCTAAGTGAGTATACATCATCTATCCTGTGTGTTCGCAGCGCAGCTTTATTGTGATCGTTACACGACTGGATATGTTATACAGCCAGCCGCGGCGAAGGGAAGATCCGGAGCAGGTGAGTAAATTCCGATTTTGGTCTCCCGCACGAAAATGGAGCATGGTCCATGTGAGCGCATATGCCCATCAGCAAGATGGTGGACGCAAGCGCAGAAGCTGCAGAGGGCCTGGTAAATTTAAAGTCTCCTTACTCCTGGCTACTAAAGGTAGCCGAGAGCCTGGAGCAGTGACTGAGGGCCGCAGTGAGCGGTCCCCGGTCATGTGATCGCTGTTATCCGATGGATAATGGCGATTACGTAAATGTTAAGACACAGTTGACGTTTGATGCGCCTTTCGGTTTGGGCCCTGTTGTGCATACGGTCATAATATTAGGGCCACAATGGGTAGGTTTCTGAACACGGGACAAACGGGGATCCATTTTGGAGTGAAAGTCTTCATTCCTATGTACACTGTACAAAAAAATGCTTTTAAAATGACACAATTGCCCAAAAAATTAAAATTGTAATTTTTTCCTTTTGCTTTGCTCAGATTCATTCAAATACTGTGGGTCAAAATACGCAGCACAGCCCTAGAAGAATTCGTTAAGGGGTCTAGTTTTTTAACGCAGCAGTTCTGAACTTCATGTCTTTTGGGGTGGGTGCGGTGGCCGGACTTCAGTTCCTGCAGGCAGAGCTGCACATCCAGCAGATGAGGCTATCATATCTCTAGTGGGCATTAGTGTTTACAGCTGCTTTAACCAGGGCATTGTGGGTAATGGTCGGGCCATAGTCTCCGCTGGGGCATTGTGGGTAATGGGGAGGGCTCTCTAGTCTTCGCTGGGACTAGTGGGGTCATAAATGGAGAGGTTTATGCGCACAACAGAAGCAGCTGCACAGCGCAGGCCGAGTCTTCATGCATGGCTACTGCCGCACAGGAGGCTGGAGGGGCGGGTGAATAACAGCACCTAGCGGACATGGCGCGGCCCCAACTGCACCGCTCTGCGCCATCTGCGTGCAGCGCGGGGACTTCTTACAGATGCGACACCATTGTACCCTTTACATTCCACGGTCAGCATAGATTGCTGTCAGTCCCAACCAGCTCCCACTGTGAACCCTTTACATTCCACGGTCAGCATAGATTGCTGTCAGCCCAAGCCAGCTCCCACTGTGCTCCCTTTATATGCCACGGTCAGCATAGATTGCTGTCAGCCCCAGCCAGCTCCCTCTGTAAACCTTTTACATGCCACGGTCAGCATAGATTGCTGTCAGCCCCAGCCAGCTCCCTCTGTGAACCCTTTACATGTCACGGTCAGCATAGATTGCTGTCAGCCCAAGCCAGCTCCCTCTGTAAACCTTGATGATAAGTGCGATTGGGCGGTGAATTTGCAGGGGTACAATCTCTTCAGAAGAGACCGAAGGAACCAGAAAGGGGGAGGGGTATGTCTGTACGTCAAATCGAACTTGAAGCCGAGGCTACGGGAGGATATAGGGGTAGGAGACGAACAGGTGGAATCTCTGTGGGTAGAAATACAGGGAGGAAAAAATAACAAAATCCTGATAGGGGTCTTCTATCGACCACCAAAAGCAACAGAAGAAACTGAAGACTTACTACTAAGGCAGATAGAAGAGGTGTCAAAACGAAACGAAGTAATTATCATGGGGGACTTTAATTACCCAGATATAACATGGGAGAACGAAACCTGCAAATCTCACAGGGGTGATAAGTTCTTGAGAGTAATTAAAGACAATTACCTGAACCAACTTGTGCAGGAACCAACAAGAGGGAGGGCCATTCTGGACCTAGTACTAACTAACAAACCGGAACGTATAAGGGGGGTTCAGGTTGAGGGGCACTTGGGGAACAGCGACCACAATATAATCAACTTCCAGCTGTCAATCAATAGGAAGCCTTATCAGGGAGTGGCAAAGAAACTAAACTTTAGTAAAGCAAAATTTGATGAGCTTAGAACTACTATCGGTAACATTAATTGGGACAACATCCTCAAAAATATCAGTACGGAGGAAAAATGGGAAAAGTTCAAAAGGATCCTAATCACCTCATGTGAGCAGTTCATTCCCTTTAAAAATAAAAGAAACTCAGCTAAAAGGAAACCAATGTGGCTCGACAAGACGGTACGAGGGGCAATAAACGAAAAGAAGAAAGCGTTCAAACTACTAAAGCAAGAAGGCAGCGAAGAAGCGCTAAAATCATACAGGGAAAAAAACAAAATATGCAAAGATACGATCAAAACTGCCAAGGAGGAAGCAGAAAGACGGATCGCAAAAGAGAGCAGAAACAACCCGAAGCTATTTTTCAACTACATAAACAGCAAAAGGATTTGCAGGGAGAGCGCTGGCCCTTTAAAAAACAATGCAGGAGAAATCATTGATGATGACGAAGGGAAAGCAAATCTACTAAACAGCTTCTTCTCAAGTGTGTTCACCAAAGAAAAGGAAATGCCACACGAGATGCAGGGGAATAAAACGAACCCCTCACAAAATATCTCATACCTAACGCAGGAGGAGGTGCGGAAGCGTCTAAAGAAAACTAAAATTGATAAATCACCGGGCCCAGATGGATTACACCCAAGGATACTAAAGGAACTAAGTGACGAGATAGCTAGGCCGCTATACCTAATATTTCTAGACACTATCAAGACCGGAGTAGTACCATTGGACTGGCGCATTGCCAACGTGGTTCCAATTTACAAAAAAGGGAGCAAAAGTGAGCCTGGTAACTACAGGCCAGTAAGTCTCACTTCAGTAACAGGAAAAATTTTCGAGGGGATTCTGAGAGACGCCATCGATGAGTACCTCAAGGAGATTAAGGGAATAACTCCTCACCAGCATGGATTCATGAAGGGTCGCTCATGTCAGACAAATCTGATCAGTTTCTACGATGAAGTAAGCTCTAAGCTGGACCAGGGGGAATCTATTGATCTTGTATATCTGGACTTCTCTAAAGCCTTTGACACTGTGCCACATAATAGGCTAATATACAAAATGAGGCAGCTCGGACTGGGCGAAAACGTGTGTAAGTGGGTAAAAAATTGGCTCAACGATAGAAAGCAGAGGGTGGTAATAAATGGTTCGTACTCTGATTGGACCACAGTCGCTAGCGGGGTGCCACAGGGTTCAGTATTAGGCCCCACTCTGTTCAACATATTTATTAATGACCTGATAGAGGGGCTGCACAGCAAAATATCAATATTTGCAGATGACACAAAATTATACAATATAATTAATGCAACGGAGGACAATGTGCGGCTACAAACGGACCTGGATAAGATGGGGGCTTGGGCAGAAAAATGGCAAATGAAGTTCAATGTTGAAAAATGTAAGACTATGCACATGGGCAGGAGAAACGGATGTCACCAATATTCACTTATTGGGGTACCACTAGGGAAAAGTGATATGGAAAAGGATCTAGGGGTATTAGTGGATAATAGACTAAACTGGAGTAACCAATGCCAGTCAGCTGCTGCAAAGGCAAATAAAGTCTTGGGGTGCATTAAAAGAGGTATAGGGGCGAAGGACGAGAACATTATCCTTCCACTATATAAGGCACTTGTCAGGCCTCACATGGAATACTGCGTACAATTCTGGACACCGGTGCTCAGGAAAGATGTCACAGTGCTTGAAGGGGTTCAAAGAAGGGCAACTAAACTAATACATGGAATGACGGGACTGGAATACCCAGAGAGGCTATCCAAATTGGGACTATTTACTCTAGAAAAAAGGTTAAGAGGCGACCAAATAACCATGTATAAGTACATGAGGGGACAACACATGGATCTCTCCCGTGATCTGTTTACACCCAGGACCACAAAGGTAACAAGAGGACATCCGCTACGATTAGAGGAAAGTAGGTTTCATCACCAACATAGAAAGGGGTTCTTTACTGTAAGAGCAGTTAGACTGTGGAACTCTCTACCGGAGGAAGTGGTGATGGCAAAATCGATAGAGGAGTTTAAAAGGGGACTTGATGTCTTTCTGGAGAAGAAGGATATTACAGGATATAAATATTAGGTTAAGTGTCAATCCTGGTATACAGGCAGGTAGGAACTATTAGGGGTTGATCCAGGGAACAGTCTGATTGCCATTAGGGAGTCGGGAAGGAATTTTTCCCCCAAAAAGGGCTAATTGGCTTCTGGCCTTGGGGTTTTTTGCCTTCCTCTGGATCAACACAGTAGGATAGACAGGCTGGACTAGATGGACAATGTCTTCATTCGGCCTTACATACTATGTTACTATGTTACTATGTTTTTCATGCCACGGTCAGCATAGATTGCTGTCAGCCCCAGCCAGCTCCCTCTGTAAACCCTTTACATGCCGTGGTCAGCATTTATTACTTTCAATCCCAGCCAGCTCCCACTGTGAACCCTTTACAAGCCGCGGTCAGCAAAGATGGCTGTCAGTCCCAGCCAGCTCCCTCTGTAAACCCTTTACATGTCGCGATCAGCGTAGATTGCTGTCAGTCCCAGCCAGCTCCCTCTGTGCTCCCTCCACATGCCGCGGTCAGCATAGATGGCTGTCAGTCCCAGCCAGCTCCCCCTGTAAACCTTTTACATGCCCAGTCAGCATAGATTGCTGTCAGTCCCAGCCAGCTCCCTCTGCGAACCCTTTACATGCTACGGTCAGCATAGATTGCTGTCAGTCCCAGCCAGCTCCCTCTATAAACCCTTTACATGCCACGGTCAGCATAGATTGCTGTGAGCCCCAGCCAGCTCCCACTGTGAACCCTTTACATGCCACGGTCAGCATAGATTGCTGTCAGTCCCAGCCAGCTCCCTCTGTGAACCCTTTACATGCCACGATCAGCATAGATTGCTGTCAGTCCCAGCCAGCTCCCACTGTGGGATAGTACAATCTCAGATTCTGCTCCCACGAGTTTACAGCAAGTACCAACCACCCAGGACATAAGTTATCTCTTAAGGGGTTAAACCCTTAATGCCACCGGATGTACGTCTGTCCTGGCTGTGTGGTACTTGCCACAACAGGACACAAGCGTACATCATGTGGATGGCGTGGGATCAGAAGCTGAGCTCACACCATCCGATAGCGGGCTTCCCACTGCTACAGCAGGGTACATAAGGATAGCGATCCCTACTATTAAACTCCTACATTCTGTTGAGATGGCAGCAAGTAGAGGATTCCCCGAGGGAGCATGCTCCCTATGTTATGTCGTCTGGCCCTTGTAATCGTGGCGGGCCGATTGGTTGCCATGACAACAGGTGTCCCTGCTTGCCATTACCTATGATCACTACTGTAACTGATGAGGCATTGCGGTACAGAAACCTCTTGTATAATCATGGCTGTTGTGGCCCCTATAGAGAGAGATATAGATATTCAACTTTTCTGTGCATTTTCCTCTATTTCATATGGGAGGGGGGGTGAAGACCCCCATATTTGGTATCACCATATCCGTAATGGCCTGTACAATACACTGAATACACTATCAAACACAGAAAAACTGGAGAAAAAGACAAACCTCTAATAAATGGAGGCAAAATACTAAGTGATCAAAAGTATGGACCCAAAATGGGGCAAAAAGGTCGTCACGTAGAAAGCAAGGCCTCACCTACCTCTGACCGGGGAAGATGCAGAAGTTATGGGATGCTGAATGCAGGGATGGGAAAAGAACTTCCAAAACCAAGCGTTGTGTTTGATATGGAGATAATCTGCCCCCCGCAGGACACAATGTATCCGGGCATTAATGCTGGAATACATCACAGGCATCGAGAGATGGGAAAATAAGAACTACACTTCACCAGGCCTCATATGGCCATGTTCTCAAGGGGCTTCCAAGAAATACATTGACCCCTGAGCCGTGGGGAAGGGGGGGACAAACACAGGGCAGTCAGAATATGACAGTCATGGGACCAGCCCTCCGGAACAGGACCAATGCTCTCTACAGGTGCCAGGAGCAGAAGAATGATGATGTCATCATCCGGCTCCACTACATACACCGCGTCGGCCGACACTCCACCCCTCCCACAACAGGCGTCCGGCAGTGTGAAGGGACCACACAGGCGCCAGGAGCAGCATGATGATGTCATCATCCAACTCCGCGCCGTACACCGCGTCGGCCGACCCTCCACCCCTCCCAAAACAGGCGTCTGGTAGTGTGAGGAGACCACACGGGTGCCAGGAGCAGAAGAATGATGTCATCAACCAGCTCCGCGCTGTACACTGCATTGGCCAACCCTCCACCCCCTCCCACAACAGGCAGTGCGGCAAGGGAGTAATGCACTCCATGCACATTCTTTATATGGTGGGGGCCTCTGAGTTCCCTCACCGCAGGGGCCGGTTTGCAATTGTGACACCTGACGGTACACCTATGCTTTTCCTAAAGGCACACAATCTGCTGGTCAGTACGATTAAGGGTTAATACATTTGTGGCATTTATGCGCATCGTTTACTTAGACTAGTAACGTCCCCGCGCTCTCGTGGAAGGTTGTACATACACTGGAACTATAAGATTTGGGCTCTCCCATTCCCCGACCATAGATGCAAAAACTTCAGACGAGACACCCAATAAGTATTCCGGAATTTTCTCCCCCCACCCCCGAAACAAATACCAATCATCATCTTCCGCCAGGAGCTGTCATGTCCACAGTCCCCAGGGCTTTACTCCTCAGAGTGAGTAAAAACCGCTTCCCCGCCCACCGCCAGCCACGTCATATGACCCAGTAGATTTTGGTAGGCCGCTGTCTCCCCCTTGTGTGCTGCATTAAAAATGCACTCTGCTAAAAATAAAAAGGGTCCAGTTCTGTGGCTTCTCGGAGGAGATAGGGGTTCCCCCACCTCCCGTCTCCGAGCTGCAGCGGAGACTGACTAACATGGCTGCCAAGTCCGGTATTTATACTTCTAAATTGATGACATCACAATGCAGTGACATCAGCCTGCCAGACACCTGGCTCATTTGCATACAGTGTGTATGTATGTATGTATGTATGAATGAATGAGTATGAATGAATGAATCTATCTATTTATTTATTAATTATGTAGATATAGATTATATAGATTTTGTGCATATAGATTAAAGATAGATTTTAGATGATATATATATATATATATATTTATATATCTACATACATACACAAACACATAAAGCTGTATTATGTATATATGTAGATTCTATAATGTATGTTGATTATATAATAGATCTATTGATTGATAGATAGATAATAGATCTATGGATTATCTAATTAATATAGATGATAAAATCTACACAGATATAAATAATCTAAAATCTATCATGTGGATATAATGTATGTCTATAATCTACTCACTCTATCTATCTATCTATCGCTATACAAATAGCAAGATTTATTTCTCTATATAATCTATAGTTATGGATGGATGGATGAATTTATTTATGTATGGCGGGGAAAAAAAAGGCCTGCTGTACATTTTAACTTCTTCAGATGACCATGCTGATCTATTCTTATTCTTACTAGGGTCTACTAATGCCAGCCCAGGGGAAGCCAATAAAGCCCTATGGGCTCGAAGCCAATTTTCCTTTTTTTGGGAAAAAGTTTACGTCCGTCCCCACTCGAAATGCGTCCACCAAAAGAGATCTCTCAAAACGACCGACGGACGCACCTTCAGAGGCAAACTAGTGCTTGCTTCTAGTGTCATCGTCTGCTTAACCATCCTGCGTAGGGAGGTGACGAGTCCTGCAGGCTCTGCAAGCCTAGGATGCGTGAGCAGGGTGCAAGAGGAAGGACTGAGGAGGATGTGAGGGGGAGGGCGCGGTTGAGAAAGCGTTGGGTGGGGCTATGCAAAGGTCTTCCAGCTCCCTCAGAGCATTGTGGGTGCGCCCGGAGTGCTGCCTGAGCGTGTTGCATCTGATACGTCCCCTATTTGGGGATCATTTATTAAAGGGAGCATAGGTGCAGCACGTTTCTGTAAAACCAATAGAGGGCGCTGCAATGTTACTGTAGAAACCAATGGACAGCATGGGAGGTAGCTATACATAGATTTTAAAGACGACGACTGCCAAGGCTAAAGCCCGTGTATATTCCATAGACTATAGCTATCTCCAGGATAGCTGCATGCGCAGTCGTGTGCGGGGTGCGCAGTCGCGCCATTGTCTCGCACGGCTGCTTTCATTCCGTGCTTCCTGACAAGGCAATGTACGCATACGTCACTAGTGAAGGAAGCGGAAGGTAGCGCAATGTACACTTTTTGACCGGATGGAGGAAAATCGGGTTGCTGGAGGTCACGTGACCGAAGTGACAAGCGGCTCCAGGAGAAGATTTGGGATAAGAAGAAGAAGAGGTAAGCAGGCTCCCTGGGGAGCAATCGGTAAGTATACAGTATATTTTTTTGTTTTTAATGACAGAACCCCTTTAAGGCTCTATTATGACACTTTTCGAACCGTGGTATGGTTACATGCGGGGAGTGTGAAGACGGTATGGTTACATAAGGGGGGTGTGGTGACAATACGGTTACACTAGGAAAGTGGGCTTACATGAGGGGAGCGTGGAGGCGGTGCGGCTACAGAAGGGGAGTATGATGGAACCCCTAACAATAATCTGTGCCGTGTCATTTCCATAAATGTCATAGAAGGTAATGAAAATGAACAGTTTAGCATACAGTAATTCCCCTTTCACATGGGCCAAAATTCTCACTATTCTCACTTACCCAAAGGAAGCAGCTGGTGACAAAACATGAAACGTGGGCAAGGAGGCTCTGGTGTCCTGTTGTACCACTTCTAGCTTGGATACAAGAGGTTATACAGATGGGAATGGAGGCTCTAGTACCCTGTTGTACGCCTTGTAGCTTGGATAAAAGAGAAGATAAGGACAGGCAAGGGGACTCTAGTACTGCGTTGTACCACTTCTAGCTTCTAGTATAGAAGATGGGGAACAGGCGGCTATGGAGGCTCTATTCTAGAGAATCAATACAGTAAGCAGTGGAGTAGGTCAGTAAATTAATGGCTGAAACAACAGTTGAATTGTGTTACCACGTTACTACTGACAGTCCTCACCTCTTTAGTAACCGGTGGCATGGCTGAAGCCTCATCACAGTATTTCAGTGCCAGAGCTTTCTGTCCTCGGTCTTTGTAGCACTGGGATGAAAGATAAAAAACACCAAAAAAAGCAAAAACCAGTAAAGCAATAGAATCTTACAGTAACTTTGGGGCATTACAGCAGCACACAATGTCCCTGCAGGTTGGATTACAGATGAGTGCTGCTGTATGGTGCCTTCATACCTCTAGGGCAGGATACCTACCTGATATGTATTGTCATGGGGCGCACCAAGATCTTGTCTCAGGCTTTGCTTGCAGTCCTACCATATCGCACTAAATGCAGAAGTGCAGTCAATGCAGCTTTTTACCTAAAATAGTAAAAATTGGTCAAAGCCTCATGCAGTGTATTACCTGACCCTGGAATAACATCAATGGCAATTATAAGAATAATGCTGATAATAATACAAATTCTGTATGTCTGTTTTCAGCCTTACAAAACCATAACTATAGAAGTTTAAATTATACGTAAAGCTAGATATTTTTAGATCTATATTGATATATAACTATCTATTTTTATAGCTAGATATATATCTATGCAGTAAGATACATTAGATCGATGGTGACAAACGCACCCGAAACAAGGACCACAGGTTGTAAGCAGCCATTTTTCCGTCAGTCTCCACTGGAGTCTCTCCCAGGCCCAAACTGAACCTACCTACCTGAATTGTAAGTACCTACCTTCTTGTTCTCTATGAAAGAACTGAGCGTACCTTTTAAAAAAATGGCGGCGGCAGCAGCAACCAATCAGATTTTGTATAGTTTATGTATAGCTACCTGCCATGCTGTCCATTGGTTTCTACAGTAACATTGCAGCGCCCTCTGTTGGTTTTACAGAAACGTGTTGCACCACCTATTGGATTTACCCAAACTTACAGCACCATAGAGATTAGCGGGTCACCTCCCAGTTCTCCATCTTTTTGCCCTATTTTTCTCTAGGGTGGTTTCAAACCGGCGGGTAAAATCGCGCCATTTTTAACTGATGCGTTGGTTATTGAAAAAAAAAAAGCAGATTTCGCAGCCAATGATTCCCGACGGTTCCCTTCTAGAGATGAGCGAACGTACTCGTTTCGAGTACTTACGCACCCGAGTACCGCCATTTTCGAGTACTTCAGTACTCGCGCGCAAAGATTCGGGGGGGGGGCGGGGGGCGGGGAGAGGCGTGGCGGTGCGGGGAGTAGCAGCGAGGAACAGGGGGGAGCCCTCTCTCTCTCCCTCTCCCCCCCACTCCCCACTGCTACCCCCCGTGCCGCCACGGCGCCCCCCGAATCTTTGCGCGCGAGTACTGATGTACTCGAAAATGGCGGTACTCGGGTGCGTAAGTACTCGAAACGAGTACGTTCGCTCATCTCTATTCCCTTCCCTTCAGCAAGGTTTTCACTGATGTGATGTTGAGAGAGAAAATCGCAGCCTGCTGTGTCCTTCTGCGCAGTGCGTTTTTAAAAATCTCCCATGTAATCCTATGGAGGCTGCGTTTTATCGCATCACAAGGCGACAAATATGCGCTGCAATGTTAACATTGGAAAGTCCTACCGACTTGCGCGTTAAACAAAAACATGTGGTTTTTAATGTGCGCGGCAGCGATGCGATTTAATCCTCTAAAAAAAAAAAAGCATCGCTGGTGATGGTCACGGCCGTATATTGGGACAAAACTAAGCCTAAGCTTTCTGTGGTTTCGTTTTCACCAGCAGTATTCTCTCCCGTTAATACTTGACCGAGAAAATATAGGACCTCCCCTATGAATACTATGTGCGTGAAAGATCAGGCGGCCGCCATATTCCCACCATTTATTTTGTTTCTTACAGTTGCTCCTACAGCAGTGTGTGTGTGTTTGTATGTGTATGTATGTGTATATATTTTACACACATACACACATCGCAATGCATTGTTCTTACAAGGCGCACTGCACTGGCAGACACACTCGCATATTTGCCATGCGAGATATTGGTTTGAGTTTCTCGGGCTGATATAGTGCTCACTTGTGTAAAATCAGCCACAGAGAATGAATTTAACATCACCAAAGACATAAAGCTATACATTGCCCTCTATTGTCAGCATGCTGTTATCCTGACCCCCAAGTGTCAATGCATAATGCATCCCAAGTGGCAGCTTGCCCACCCATATCACGTCTTGTATCCAAGCTAGAGGCGATACAACGGGGTCTGTTTCACATTTTGTATCCAAGCTAGAGGTAGTACAACTTTAACTTTTTTCCTTCTGCTTTGCTCAGATTCATTCAAATACTGTGGGTCAAAATACGCAGCACAGCCCTAGAGGAATTCGTTAAAGGGTCTAGTTTTTTTAAACAGGGTCATTTGTGGGGGTTCTCCAAAGTGCTCAAGGGCTCCACAAGTGAGCAATGGGACCTAAAACACTTTCATGCAAAATAACTGTTCACAAAGCCACCGGCTGCTCCTTTCGGTTTGGGCCCCATTGTGCATACGGACACAAGATTAGGGCCACAATGGGTATATCTCTGAACACGGGACATACGGGGGGTCTCCATTTTGGGGTGCCAATCCTCATCTTCATGTGCAATATAGAAAAAAATCCCATCATTAAAATTAAAATGACATATTTGCAAAAATATGAAATTTAATTTCTTCCCCTCCAAATTGCATTAATTCTTGACAAAACCTGTGGGGTAAAAATCCTCCTGACCCCCTCAGTGAATACATTAAGGGGTGTAGTTTATAAAATGGGGTCATTTGTGGGGGGATCTATCATTTGGACACCCATGAGACTTTGCAATCTTGGCTTGGTGCAGGAAAAAAAAGTGTTCCTCAAAATGTTAAAAATCAATGTAAAATTTGTACGTCTCCTAAATTGTTAAAAAAAAACCTGAAGTTTTTCTAATGTGCGTCCAGAATAAAGTAAACAGATGGAAATATATATCTTATCAAAGATTTGTACAGTAACATGGCCTAAATGTTAGGAGGCTCGTATATATTAGGGAGTCCCCTAATACTCAGGCCGCGTTTACATGAGCGACAAAGTCACACTGCGACAAATCACGTGTTTGTTCGGCCTATGCTTTCCAATGGGGCAATTCACATGTTTTGGAGGGTGCGACATCCCGATATGCCCGCGACTCGTGAGGTTTCGTGGCCCATGTTACCCTATGGAGCCTTCCTCTCTGTTGCATCGCATGAAAGCTTGTTCACTATGTTAGTATGCACAAATGGGACCCAAAATGTAAACAGTACTATGTGGCTTTCTGAACAGACTGTTATGATCGTGTGGGCAGATTTAGCAGACTGCCAACACCATCGTGACCAAAGATGCACACAGGAAATTCACATGGAATCCATGCCACTGACCCTGTGCTAAAAGGGGGGGGGGGGGGGGGGTCGACAGTGGCCCAACCTAAGCGTAGACATCGCCCAAATAAGAGGGCGGCCCAGCGGTCTTCGGATCTGGGCCATAGCTGATCCTAGGAGCCACAGAACAGGACACACGCATGGCATATAACAGAGACAGAACAGAATACACAGAGATAGAAAACACTGCATACAGAAGCCAAAAATGCAACCACTACTAACAGATAGGCTGATTATAAAGAACAGGTATTACTTGACATTTTAGACAAAACGTGAAGCTAGCGGGCGAACTTCTAAGCTCCTGGTTATACCGCTATTCCCTACACTAACCATGAGTCCAGGAGACCCGGACAACATTCACACAGGAGATGAGGTAACACTAAACTGACAGAACGTAAACGTACAAACGGGCATGAAACTGCAAGACACAGATCACACAGAAAGCTTGCATCTGGGACAGGACAGAGCAGGGGGCACACTGCCAACTGCAAGTGGAGCAGGACATAGCATGGGGCACACCGCCAACTATCAAATATAGTGCCATCTCAATAATATAGGGGAATAGACAGTCAGCTACACAAGGTGAGATAGGAGACTGTGTCAAGTTACATTAACTGACACACAGAGCAGACAAGACGTACAGAGGCCACAGCTGTAAAGGGAATGCATATAACGGAGACAAGGACTACAGGTGTCCAAACCGTCTTCGGGAAGCTGAGAGACACATAACCACTTACAAGTTCTGCGTGGGAAAAAGGCAGATACCTCAAGACAAGGATTCATAACTGCTCAGTCTGAAACCCAGACTGCCAAGAGCTGGCTTTATATGTATGCACAGAGCCAGGAGATTGGCTTGCAGGAAGTACCACACCCAGGCAGCTCAATCAATTAACCCTCTCAGGGCTGTGCTGCTAGTAAACTGAAGCTTTGAGCAACATATACCAGCAGCAGACGTAACAGACATTTTGCTTGAAGGCCTTTAAAGCCCCATAGCACAGTTGTAGAGCTGTTGAGCAGCCACAAAATTTTAACAATACACCCCTTAATTAGTTTACCTAGGGGGATACTGCCCACTTGGCCTGTAGCAGCAGCCACAATGCATACTTGAGTATAGCCGATCCAAGTGTTAGCCGAGGTACCTAATATTACCCCTTGGCTTATACTCAAGTTAATAATTGACCCCAGGTTTTTGGGGTAAAAGTTGGTACCTTGGCTTATACTCAGGTCGGCTTAGACTGAAGTATATCTGATTACATGCAAAAACCTAATGAAATAAGAGCAATCGTTGCATGCAAAGCATTAACAGCGGGAATCGGTTGTCTCACCCATCCCCGCTGTGACTGCGGGAGGCCAACTGTCATTAGCAACAGTCTTCAGCAGTAGATGGGCTCAGATCTGTAGGATGTAGATGCAAGTCCATTCCAGAAAGCTGCTTCCTAACATATACATACATTCACGTGCTGCGGTGGCAAGGGGTTAAAAGGGTTCCCTGGGACTCCAGTACTGATGATCTATGCGCAGTGAAGTGTTGATCTGCCTCTCAGAATCCCTGCCAATCAGCTGATGACGAGTGCGCACCGCTGCCACTTCAGTCTATGCCAGACGAAGCACCGTACATTTCCGGCTGTACACGCCTGCATAGGATTGAATTTCAATACGCAATCCTATGCAGAAGGCCGTGGTTTGTCTACGCGAAATCACGCGCAGAAAACAAACCGCGCCATGCTCTAATTCTGCTGGCACATGAGTCAGAGCTGCGGGAGCGGGCGAGTTCCGCACTGCTCTCTGCAGGCGCTCAGGTCGGGTCCCGTTGCGAGCAGCTGGATGCGACACGGCCGTCTGCAGGCGGCCTTAGGCCTCATGTCCACTGGAAAAATACAATCCGCGTAGAATCAGCTTTCTATTGTATAATTTTTGCATGCAGATATCTGCACACATTGCTATCAATGTGATAGCAATGTGGCCGATCCGCGGTAAAATGGAGCATGCTGGGTTTTTTTCTCCCACGCGTGAAAAACGCAATTCTATTAAAATTCCATCCGCGGGTGCAAAAATCAGTTTAATGGACCACGGATGGCCAATGATTCCCTAGGGGCAAATCCGCTGCGGAAACCGCAATTCCATTTTGCTAGTGGACATGAGGCCTTAAGGCTCCTTCCCACAGACGGATCTATTCAACCTAGTAGCTCAATGCTTACGGTGCGGAATTTCACAGCGGAATTCCGCACCGTAAAATCACCCGTCCTCACCCACGGCATGCTCTATTTGCCGCGGGTGTACGCGCGGACGGCTTCCATTGCAGTCTGTGGAAGCCGTCCATTCACGCTATCTTCCGCTGTAGCACAGCGGAAGATAGTGTGAAACCGCCTCTACGCCTACCGCGTCACATGCCGCTGCGGTGCGTCACGCGCTCGATTGCCCATGCGCGCTGAGGCGTCATGCGGGACTCCGAAACTGGAGGTAAGTATTGGGGTTTCTTGGGGCCGCCGTGACAGGCTCCGCCCTGGAATTCCATGGCGGAGCCCGTCACAGCCATGTGCAGCCGGCTTTACAGCGTGGGTAATCAGGAGTTAAAAACATAAATAAGGTAAAACAAAAAAACAAATTCAAATCACGTTTTATTATTTATTAAAAATGTGGATTTTACACCAAGTGTCATTCCCAGATAAAACAAAGGCCGCTGTGTTTGGGTATGTTTTCTGTTTACTCAATCGGTGTAAAATATTGCGCAGTTTTTCAGGATCCTCCGTCATAATTCTTTGAAAGAAAAAGCTTATAAAAAAAAAAAAAGGTGAGTCACAGGCAAAAAGCAGTCCATAAAACGAAGGGTTTCAAGATTGCTGAACGTCGAGGGTCTCTTCACTGTCGGACAGCCTTCCCATTCTCAAGGACGTCAGATCTGCAGGAAATGATCTTTTTGCCCTATTTTTCTCTAGGGTGGTTTCAAACCGGCGGGTAAAATCGCGCCATTTTTAACTGATGCGTTGGTTATTGAAAAAAAAAAAAGCAGATTTCGCAGCCAATGATTCCCGACGGTTCCCTTCTAGAGATGAGCGAACGTACTCGTTTCGAGTACTTACGCACCCGAGTACCGCCATTTTCGAGTACTTCAGTACTCGCGCGCAAAGATTCGGGGGGCGCCGGGGGGCGGGGAGAGGCGTGGCGGTGCGGGGGGTAGCAGCGGGGAACAGGGGGGAGCCCTCTCTCCCTCTCCCCCCCACTCCCCACTGCTACCCCCCGTGCCGCCACGGCGCCCCCCAAATCTTTGCGCGCGAGTACTGATGTACTCGAAAATGGCGGTACTCGGGTGCGTAAGTACTCGAAACGAGTACGTTCGCTCATCTCTATTCCCTTCCCTTCAGCAAGGTTTTCACTGATGTGATGTTGAGAGAGAAAATCGCAGCCTGCTGTGTCCTTCTGCGCAGTGCGTTTTTTTAAAATCTCCCATGTAATCCTATGGAGGCTGCGTTTTATCGCATCACAAGGCGACAAATATGCGCTGCAATGTTAACATTGGAAAGTCCTACCGACTTGCGCGTTAAACAAAAACATGTGGTTTTTAATGTGCGCGGCAGCGATGCGATTTAATCCTCTAAAAAAAAAAAGCATCGCTGGTGATGGTCACGGCCGTATATTGGGACAAAACTAAGCCTAAGCTTTCTGTGGTTTCGTTTTCACCAGCAGTATTCTCTCCCGTTAATACTTGACCGAGAAAATATAGGACCTCCCCTATGAATACTATGTGCGTGAAAGATCAGGCGGCCGCCATATTCCCACCATTTATTTTGTTTCTTACAGTTGCTCCTACAGCGGTGTGTGTGTGTTTGTATATGTATGTGTGTATGTATGTGTATATATTTTACACACATAGGCCTCCTTCCCACGAACGGATTTCCGCCGCGTAATTCGCGGCGAAAATCCGCTGCGTTGCCCGCAGCTATTAGGTTCTATTGAGAAGGAATTATAATTATATATGTATAGCTGGTATAAGTTATATCAGCTGTATATATATAATTATATAGAGGGAATACACAGGTTACACCAGCCTTGGCCAGACATGCCACTATATACAGGGGGATACACAAACACACACACATATATATATATATATATATATATATATATATATATATATATATATATATATATATGACACACACATACATATACACACACACATATATATATATATATACACACACACACAAGGCTCTCACCCTGCAGCTGCTCCTCCTCAGCGATGCTCTCCTTGCTGCAGAGATCATGTTCTCTGCACTCCCCTTCCCTCCTCCGCGGCCGTTGTCAGTCTGCTATCGGCACTCCTCTATTACTGTCTGCATTAGACAGAACAAGCCGAGAGCAGACTGCCTACTGACAGCAGCACGGAGGAGTGAGGGAACTTACTGCATAGGCGGCAGGCCGGATTCGGCCCGCGGGCATTGTTTGACACCTGTGCTCTAGATCATACAAACTTCTAGGCTGTGGGAGTTGCCGTCCTAAATGCGCAGACCGGTGCCAGCGGCCGGCGAGTGACGTTTCTGTGCGGGGCT
Source organism: Eleutherodactylus coqui (assembly GCF_035609145.1). Lineage (NCBI taxonomy): Eukaryota > Metazoa > Chordata > Amphibia > Anura > Eleutherodactylidae > Eleutherodactylus > Eleutherodactylus coqui. The sequence continues at coordinate 1,204,776 of NW_027101902.1, read as the reverse complement.
CTGCGATCCCCTCACAGAAATAGAGCATGCCGCGGTTTGTTTTCCACGTGTGATTTCGCGCGGACAAACCGCGGCCGTCTGCCTAGGATTGCGTTTTCTAACGCAATCCTATGGCAGCTTCCATGGGTGGAAATTCTGCGGGAAATCCGGCAGCGGAATTTCCGCCCGTGTGCACGGGGCCTAAGGCTGCTCTAAGACGTGCATTCAGAAAACACAGCTTAAAATCGTGGGTTTTTTACCTCAATTTTTAGCAGCACTTTTGAACGCATGGTAAAGCGGTTTTAATGCACCCCACAATTGTGATGGGTGGGGAGGTGCGTTAGAAAACGCAAATACAGGACAGATAGCGCTTAAAAATCACCGCTTCCGAGCTCACGTCTGAGTAATCGCATTCAAATCAATGGAAGCAGTATACCGCAATAAAAAGCACCAAGGGGCTAGATCATGTTTGTAAATTAGCACGGTTTAGGTATAGGTACGGGTACAGATGGAGGGGGGCCCAGCTGAACTTTTGCACTCGGGCCCCTTAGGCTTTAGGTACGCCCCTGCTAATGAGCAACCAGTTTTTCAGTCTTTATTTTTGTGCATTCCTGGGATCAGAACTTTTTTTTTTTGCCTACTCATTAGGGTAAATAACCATTTAAGTCAGGTTAAGGCTTGTGATAAATCACTTGGATTTGAAGCAATGCTGCATCCAATAGATGGCGCTATAGAGGTATTTTCTCATCCTTATTTGCATAGATATCCCAGAGGAGCTAGCATCACCTTATAAGTGTTCTTACTCATTTTTTAGGTTTTCAAATGCCTCTTCTGTGTGCAGTGCTTGGGTAGTGACTATACCATTCCCTGACCCATTTACCCCTTAGGTGTCTCCACATACTTTTTGGGTGCTCTCCTTAAGGAGACACAACACCGCTTCTGACCCACATAGGAATGTGAACCACAGGCCAACAAGGGCTGAGGATGGGTGCATTGTCCAGTATCGCATGTGTAGTCTAACAGAGCTTCATGAGTGTGGACAAGCTGGTGATGTCACCAGCTGCTTCCTTTGGGTAAGTGAGAGTTTTGGCCCATGTGAAAGGGGAATTACTGTATGCTAAACTGTTCACTTCATTTTCATTACCTTCTATGACATTTATGGAAATGACACGGCACAGATTATTGTTAGGGGTTCCATCACACAAGGGGGAGACAGCGGCCTACCAAAATCTACTGGGTCATATGACGCGGCTGGCGGTGGGCGGGGAAGCGGTTTTTACTCTATCTTCCGCTGTGCTACAGCGGAAGATAGCGTGACGGACGGCTTCCATTGACTAGAATGGAGGCCGGCCACGCTTACACCCACGGCAAATAAAGCATACCGCGGGTGAGGTCGGGTGATTTCACGGTGCGGAAATCCGCAATGGAATGCCGCACCATGAGCATTGAGCTATTAGGTTCAATAGAACCTAATAGCTGCGGGCAATGCAGCGGACTTACGCAGCGTATTACGCATCGGAAATCCCTCCGTGGGAAGGAGCCCTAACTTTAGCCAGCAGAAGCATGTCTCCCTGCTGTCCTGTCACACAGCCGCCATTATCAGCCCTGAGGGTAATAGGTGGGCACAGCACTGTTGCACCAGCTCCCTGTATAGTCTGTCACTGAGCAGCACACCCCCAGCTACATGTCTCCCCTGTCCTGTCACACAGACGCCATTATCAGCCCTGGGGGTAATAGGTGGGCACTGCACTGCTGGTCCATGTATAGTCTGTCACTAAGCAGCACACCCCCAGCTACATGTTTCCCCGCTGTCCTGTCACACAGCCACCATTATCAGTCCTGGGGGTAATAGGTGGGCACCACACTGCTGGCCCATGTATAGTCTGTCAATCAGCAGCACACCCCCAGCTACATGTCTCCCCACTGTCTTGTCATAATTTCCTCCATTTGATATTGTATTTAGCTGGCGACGCTTAGCGATGACGCGGGTACCCACTGCCCGTACACAATGTAGTAACGTATGGGCTGTGGGTATATCCGTGACCATGAAGCACAATGGCCTCTATGTTGTGGATATCTGTGGTAAAATAGAACATGCTGCGTTCTGTTTCCTACGAGTGGATTACTTAATTCCGACCTGCTAATGTGAGCGGAAGTGTGTAATCCAATGCATTTGATTGATCCGTGTATTAGCACGGATCAAATGCGTGCGAATCCGCAATTTTTTATTAGGTCGTGTGAGACCGGCGTAAGGTAGATTGCTACCTTTTTATCACATGACCGGGGACCGCTGAACAAGGCTGCCGGTCACTGCTCCAGGCTCTCGGTTACCTTTAGTAGTCGGGAGCAGGAAGATTTTAAGTTTCCTGGACCCTCCCCGGCTCCTACGCATGTTTCCGGTATTTTGCAGGCAGATGTATGCGCAGAAGACGGCGAAGGTCCGAGGAGCAGGGTTGTGTCTGTGTTCAAATGCGGAGGCCTCAGGTAAGACGTTTCATCTGCTCTCACCAATCGCAACGGAGAGGGGAGATTAAACTTCAACTTTTACGTGATCACCATTATCATTTGGATAATGGTTGATCATGTGATGAAGGATAAAGATCCCGTCGGGGACATTGCCGGAGGCTTTAGGGAAATATTTTCATCTCCCCCTCACTGATTGGAGCCATGACGGGAGATGAAACATTAAACTTTTTTATTTTTACACGTAACCAGGGACCGCGGCCCATCGTGAAATCTCCAGGCTTTCAGCTACGTTTGCTAGCCAGCAACAGGGAGATTTTAAATTACCCCAGCAATCTGGGGTAAGGTCCGCGGATAAATCCGGGGGCTTTAGGTATGTAATTTCATCTCCACTCACGGATATGAGGAAAGATGAAATTTTTAATTTTTTAACTGTTTACTTGGATAACGGCAATAGCGTGACTGGGGGTCACTGCGGCAGCTTTCAACAAGGAGCTGTCATGTCCACAGCCCCCAGGGCTTTAATCCTCAGAGTGAGCATGTTTTTATGGCTGTGGGGATTAAAAACACTATAGGGCGGTCAATAAGGGGTTAAGGAGAAAACAGACGTTGTCACTAAGGCCTCTTTCACACAGAATGTTTTTTACAGCATTTAGCGTGGTTTGTGAAAAGCCGCAAAAAAACCCACTGATTGATCACAATGGAGCTTCTCAGGGAGCGTTCGAACACTACAATTTTCTAACGCTATCTGCTCTAGTTTAGTTTGTTTCAGCCCTTTTTAATGCCCCATATCACCCATTGTAATGATGGAGTGCGTTACACAACGCTGTTGAACACATTTAAAAATGGCGTTCGAAAACGCTTTAAAATGCAGCATTTTAACAGACTCCTGTGTGAAAGCAACCTTAGGGCTCATGTCCACGGGCGTATACGTAATACACTGTGGGTCTCCCGCGGTGTTTTATAAATTACAACCAATACTCTCTGCCGGCAGAGGTCGTGTATGTGGCAAGTATAGCACTGCGCATGCCCACTAATCTCACATCACGGACATGCGCAGTGTGATTTTTTATTTTTTTTAAATTCCCGCTCTGTTCAGAGCAGGAATGTGTATCGAAACACTGCCCTCTCGCAATGTGTGCGTATGGACAGCGTATCATACGCAATCCATAAAAGGGCTGCATATCATGTGCAGAGAAATAGAGCATGTCCACTGACTTTCATTGCCTCCATTCACTGCGTGTCATGCAACGCACACTTGATACTCCATAAAAACACGGTCGTGGACATGAGCCCTGAGGCCAATTCACACGGGCGAGCGTGATGTGGGGCCGTGAATCCCGCCTCCATATCGTGCTGCTTACCATGTGATTTCCCCAGGGATGCGAGAGTTTTCATTGGAAAACAGCCTCGCATCCCTTCAGGGTCACAATTATCGCTGGGGAGTCACTATTACTGCCGCAGAGGTTTAGCCATTGCTTTCAATGAAGCCAGCGATGCTGCAGCCGACCCCATTAACCTCTTAGTGACCAAGCCTGTTTGCGCCTTAAAGGGGTTGTCTCGCGAAAGCAAGTGGGGTTATACACTTCTGTATGGCCATATTAATGCACTTTGTAATATACATCGTGCATTAAATATGAGCCATACAGAAGTTATTCACTTACCTGCTCCGTTGCTGGCGTCCCCGTCTCCATGGCTCCGTCTAATTTCGCTGGCTTCTTGCCTTTTTAGACGCGCTTGCGCTGTGCGGTCTTCTGCCTGGTGAATGGGGCCGCTCGTGCCGGAGAGCTGCTCACCGCGTCGTCATCGTAGCTCTGCCCCGTCACGTGTGCCGATTCCAGCCAATCAGGAGGCTGGAATCGGCAATGGAACGCAAGGAAGGAGAAGAAAATCCACGGTGCACCGTGGGAGAAGACCAGCGGCGCCATCTTTAAAAGAAGAATAGAAGAAGCTGCAGAACGCTGATGCAGGTAAGTGCAATGTGCTTTTTAAAAACTAACCTATGCTTTCTTTTTAACAGACTTTAAATGCACACAAAAGTAGAGCATGCAGCGGTTTTTTCGCATTTGGGCAAAAAAAGGAAACGAAAACCAATCCGTTGAAATCAATGGGTTTTATTCTCTGCATATTGTGCTCAGAAAGTTTGCGCATGCTAACACACGCGTGTAAATGTCCATGTGAAGGAACTCTTAAGCCTGGCTTCAGATGGGTGTGTTTGTGTGCGCATTTATGCAGCGAATAGAGCCCTAACGGACGGGTTCGTTCACAAGTGCGCATCTTTACATTTCATGCAAAAAAAAAAATATGCAGCATACTCTATTTTGCGGCACTTTTGCACACCAAAAGTCCCCATAGAAGTTAATGGGGATGCACAAATATACATGTGATATGCCAGGAGGTGCGTGATACGCTGCGTAATTGCGCAGGAAAGGAACACATCCAGAACTCGTTAGACTAATTCCATACATATTTTTAGGTGACTTGGACATTTTCGTTCCTAAGATCTGAGTTCGACCAACAGACCGGCCTAATGTCACACGATGTCAATAGTAAGTAGCTTGTGCCTCTTAATACTAGTAAGTAGCTTGTGTTCTCCCGCAGGGTTTTGAACGATAATTGTCCCATGTAAAAACATGCAGAAACTGAACGACTGGATCAGAATCGTCCAGTTGTTCACTTTTAAGCAGCTTAAAATCCAAACACATTTCTCGGTGTAAGCAGCAGCCGTCCAGTACTGAACGTCTGCTGCTTACAGTGAATGGAGGTGAGCAGAACTCTCCTCCAGCTGCCCCGCCTCCCTGCTGGCTGCGCTGTCAGCGATCCAGCAATGCTCGCTCCTGTGCAGAGCGAGCACCACAGGGATGAATGTCGGGCATTGTTTGCCTGACACTCGTTTTGTGTAAAAGGACCCTTGGACCTCCCTCACACAGGTGTTTTTGTACAGTTTTTAGTGCTGCGCTAAACGCTGTACAACGCACCCATACATTTCAATGGGGCTGCTCACACAAGGCTAAAAACGCTGTGTCTTCAACGCTGCGCTTTAACAGCGTTGCATGTTCTATTTTGGGACGTTTTCAGCCCTGTGTCACCCATTGAAATGAATGGGCAGCGGCCCGGGCTTCCCCTGCACTGACAAATGATCTATTGCTGTAAGCGAGGTTTGAGAACTCTCCTCCAGCAATAGATTGCTGTGATTGGACATCGAGCCAGCGTCGAGAAGCAATCACAGCCATTCATGGCTGTCCCAGGCAATCACAGCAGTCTATTGCTGGAGGCGAGTTCTCAAACCTTGTTTACAGCAATAGATCATTTGTCAGTGCAGGGGAAGCCCGGAGTAGTGGCAGAGATCGGTGGCCGGGACCCGGACGGCACATGCTTTTTTTTTTTCCAGCATCCTTGGCTGCTTTTTCAGCTGTGTGAGGGAAGCCTTAGACTGGTGTATAAAATGCTGGTTTAAGTAAATATCCTACAAAATGTTTAAAATTTGGAGACACGCTTTATTGTATACATATTTTTGATCAATTCAAAAAATGAAATACAATCCTATATAGATTTGGTTACATACTGTGCCATGTAATCCCGAACATTGTTTGCATATAAAAAATAATCCTTCTCCTCCTCCTCAGAGGGAACATAAACAGGCAGAAACTAAAAGGGAAAGATAAGGTCCAGTTAAAGGGAACATATCAGCACCCACATTATGGGGCTCAAAGCTGAGGGAGGAACTTGTAGAGGGGGGGGTGCTTTTTATACTCTCCAGGTCCCTCATTCCAGCGCTGTAACCCTGAGAAATCGGAGAAGCAGACAGCACGACTCTGCAGACGGCTCTGTAAGCATGCGCTCTCGTATAGAGTTTAATGAGAGAGCACATGCGCATTATCTTCTAAAAAGGGTCACGCTGCGCGTGTTCTGATTTCTCGGAGACACAGTGCTGGAAAAGAGGAACCTGGTGAGTATAAAGAGCAGCTCCCTGTTACCCCCAATTCCTTACCTTTCAGCCCCATAGCATAGTTTACTTTAATAAACAGGAATGATTCTACTACAGATCTCAGCTAAAACGTTTTGGGAACATTATATTTCATATAGTATTCCTTACCTCTACTTCTACATTGGTACAGACTTGACACACGGTCATGAGTAAAAGTTTTGCCCCGAGAATTGTAAGTAGAAGAAAAGCTGAATAAATAAATAAGTAAATAAATATAATAAGGGATCTTCCCATAGGATTATCATGTCCGTATGGGATACCTACTCCACTTAGCCAGAGGGGAGAGATGCCATCAAGCAATAGCTCTCGCTCAGGTAGACATTGGCCTTCTATGTAATACATGGCATTCATGTACTGGTCAGTAACACTAATACAGCTCTGTACTCCCAGAATACTGTAAACGTACAGGCCTATTGAACATTGAAGCTTCTAAGACTATGGCCAAAGACAAAAACTTGCTTGGTAGATCTCAGGGTAGGGCTTATATTTCAAGCCCCATTGAAAAATAATGGTAGAGCTTATTTTGTAGGTAGTTCTTATTTTTGGGGAAACAGGGTAGTTACTCCCATTCTCCACACCCTTTTTAGAGGACAGGATGTGTTAATGTAGAATATCCTAGCACCCCCGAAGGAAACAGACAGGCCTGGACAAGCTGATTTCTCCTGCGGAAACAAAGGCAAACCCCCATAGATTAAGGGCTCACTCAGACGGGAGTATGTGTCCCACGTATTTTTCATATGCACATTTACTACGCCTGTTAAATCCCCAAAAACTAGATAAGGTGCATATTCCGCACCAAAATAGGACACGTTGCAATTTTTTTTCCACAGACGTGAATAAAAAACGCTGGTGTGAGAAGCCCTAGACAAATCAGTGGGCTTTTAGCACTGCTTACTACGCATGTATTTTTCACATTGGGAGACATATGTCCATGTGAATTAGCCCTAAGGGTGTGTGTTCAGAGAAGAGTGCGCACAAGATACAAGCAGACCATGAGCATCTAGAATAGGGTTTTCCAACATTCCTTGGCCAAGTATTCCCTTCTCAAATAAATTACTTAAAAATTCAGCAAAGGTTATCATGGCACTATGTGTTGTACCTACCTTCATCACAATACCAGGACAGACTAAGTACTCCCTAGAGGCAATGACTGTACTCCTAGTCACTCTCCTGCCACACTAGTATTATAAATGGCACATGGTGGGGAAAGCCCTGTTAGGGCCCTAGAAGCTTCAAGGTACATCTCTAGCCCATGAGATACATATATGACTGGCTCAGAGCCAACCATCCGATGGTTTAACCCCTTAACGACCAGCCCATAGTGTTTTTACGTCCGATTAAATTGATACAACTGCCAAAATAATGAAAATTGAAATTTTTCCTACTGCTTAGATTTATTCAAAAATTGTGCGGTAAAAATACGCAGTACACCACTAGATGAATTCGTTAAGGGGTCTAGTTTTCAAAATGGGGTCATTTGTAGGGGTTCTCTGTCGTTTTGGCCGCTCAAGGGCTCTACAAGTGTGCTATGGGGCCGAAATCCCCTTCATGCTAAATTTCAGTTCTGAAAGCCACCGACTACTCCTTACATTTTGGGCCCCTTTGTGCATCCAGACATAAGATTAGGGCCACAATGGGTATGTCTCTGAACACTGGACAAACAGGGGTATCTATTTTGGGGTGCAAATCTTAATTCATGTGTGTGCTGTACAAAAATGCTGTTTTTAAAATGACAAAATTGCCAAAAAACGAAAATCACAATTTTTTTCCTTTTGCTTTGCTTGAATTCATTTAAAAGCTGTGGGGTCAAAATGTGCAGTACACCCCTAGATAAATTTGTTCTGGGGTCTAGTTTTCAAAATGGGGTCACTTGTGGGCGTTCTCTATGTAATGTGCAGGGGGGGGGGGGAGGATGGAAGAGCCAGGAGAAGGAACTGAGCTCTCGTCCCCCTCTCCGCCCCTCTGCACTATTTGCAATGGGAAGAGGCAGGGCGGGGCTAAGTTCTGAGAATTAGCCCCGCCCCTGTCCCACCTCTCCCCATTGCAAATAGTGCAGAGGGGCGGAGAGGAGGCAGAGAGGGGGGGCGGGAGCTCAGTTCCTGCTCCTGGCTCTTCCATCCCCCCCCCCTGCACACGAGGACAACGTATATCTGTGCATGGGGGAAGGGGGGAGAAAAAACCCCCCGCAGCTTTAGGCCTCTTTCATACAAGCGTTGCATTCACCCGCACCCGGCTTAGGTAGTTAACCATGTGCTGCCTGCTTGCTGGAGAAGAACCCCTCTGTCTGCTGGGAGTCCCCCAAACTATTGCAGATTTACATGCAATTCACCTAACAACCCTCCATCTGTAACCTGACTGACCAGCAGTGAATGCCCGCAGTTAACTCCTTCATGACTGACCTGGTTTAAGCACTAATGAGCAACCAGTTTTTCAGTCTTTATTTTTGTGCATTCCTGGGATCAGAACTATAAGGGGACTAAAGTACATTCGTGTGAAGGAGCCCTCGGCGCAATTTTATGCATATGAGAGCGAATTTGCTTACCCCCTTAGACTCTAATGGAATATCGGGAGCGCAAATGCACGTAAAAATCATTGCGGTTTCTGCGACCGCTTTTCTGCTAAATTTAGCACGCCGTGTGAAAGAGGCCCTAGGGCTTCGGTAGACGAATGTACACGCCAAGACTATTGTCGCAGTGGAGCGTATTTGTGCATAAACAAGGTTTACAGTAATCGGGTTGCGCTTGAAATGCCAGTTCACACGCGCGTTCACCCCTTTCCGTGGCATACAGTGGCGATGGTCATCTTCTCCCTGCGACGGCCGCCGGGTCACAACCCTTTCCTGTCATTTTTGTATGTAAAACGCAGAAAGATGAGGTGAGAAACACCCTTAGGGTCAGGGGCGTACCTAAAGGCTCAAGGGCCCGGGTGCAAAAGTTCAGCTCAGGGCCCCCCCTTACCTTTCTCACCGCGTACCCATACCTAAATCATGCTGCATACAGCTGCAAAATGAATTTCCATACATGAATTAGCCCTATTAACGCGTTTCCTGCACTAGATGAAAATCACACACACACACCGCTTTTTATTGCGGTATACTGCTTCCATTGATTTGAATGCGATTACTCAGACGTGAGCTCGGAAGCGGTGATTTTTAAGCGCTATCTGTCCTGTATTTGCGTTTTCTAACGCACCTCCCCACCCATCACAATTGTGGGGTGCATTAAAACCGCTTTACCATGCGTTCAAAAGTGCTGCTCAAAATTGAGGTAAAAAACCCACGATTTTAAGCTGTGTTTTCTGAATGCACGTCTTAGTGCAGAGGGGCGGAGAGGAGGCAGAGAGGGGGGGCGGAAATTCCACTGCCGGATTTCCTGCAGAATTTCCACCCATGGAAGCTGCCATAGGATTGCGTTAGAAAACGCAATCCTAGGCAGACGGCCGCGGTTTGTCCGCGCGAAATCACACGTGGAAAACAAACCGCGGCATGCTCTATTTCTGTGCGGGGTTCGCAGAGCCCCGCACAGAAACGTCACTCGCCGGCCGCTGGCACCGGTCTGCGCATTTAGGACGGCAACTCCCACAGCCTAGAAGTTTGTATGATCTAGAGGCTCAGTCACAGCAAATGTGGACACATAATACCATATGGAACCTGTATGCCTCAATTGCCCCCCATATCACATCTTGTATCCAAGCTAGAGGCGGTACAACAAAGTACTAGAGCCTCCATACTCGCCTGTATCACATCTTGTATCCAAGCTAGAGGTGGGACAACAGGGTACTAGAGCCTCCATGTTCGCCTGTATCACATCATCTTTTTTTATGATCGCAGGGAGAGAAAACGCATCAATTCTGCCATAGAATTTTGATTTTCTTTTTATAGCGTTAATCATGCAGCATAAATGATACACTACATTTTTTTCTGCGGGATGGTACGGTTACAATGATACCAAAATTCTTATATTTTTTTTAGGTTTTTCCACAATAAAAAGCCTTTTTTTGGAAATTATTTTTTTTTTCTTAACTCACTGCATTCCAAGTCCTATAACTTTTTTATTTTCCCATGGACGGAGCTCTATGAGGGCTTATTTTTTGCGGGACGAGCTGTAGTTTTTATTTGTACCATTTTGGGGTACATACGCTTTTTTAATCACTTTTATTGCGTTTTTTTGTGAGGCAAAATGCTAAAATACTTACTATAGCAATCTTAGGCGCTGGCAATACAGGACGCCAGTATCTGGCGTCCTGTTGCCATAACAACCAGCCGGGCTCTGCGATATGAATTCCTTTGGGTAAGTGAGATTTTTGGCCCGTGTGAAAGGGGCATTACTGTATGCTAAACTGTTCACTTCATTTTCATTGCCTTCTATGACATTTATGGAAATGGCACGGCACAAATTATTGTTAGGGGTTCCATCACAGGTGCGAAAATCAGCATCCCCACCACACTCCCCTTGTGCAGCTGTACCGCCTCCACACTCCCCGCATGTAACCGCGCCGCCTCCACACTCCCCGCATGTAACCGCGCCGCCTCCACACTCCCCGCATGTAACCGCGCCGCCTCCACACTCCCCGCATGTAACCGTGCCGCCTCCACACTCCCCGCATGTAAACGCACCGTCAATACACTCCCCAGCATGTAACCACACCGTCACCACACTCCCCGCATGTAACCCCACCATCACCACACCGCCCTTATGTAACCGTACCGCCACCACACTCCCAGCATGTAACCGTACCATCACCACACCTTCCTCATGTAACCATTGCGCCTCCACACTCTCCGCACATAACCGCACCGTCACCACACTCCCCGCACGTAACCACACCGTCACCACAATTCCCTCATGTTACCGCGCCGCCACCACACTCCCTGCACGTAACCGCGCCGCCACCACACTCCCTGCACGTAACCGCGCCGTCACCACTCTCCCCGCACGTAACCGCGCCGTCACCACTCTCCCCGCACGTAACCGCGCCGTCACCACTCTCCCCGCACGTAACCGCGCCGTCACCACGCTCCCCGCACGTAACCGCGCCGTCACCACGCTCCCCGCACGTAACCGCGCCGTCACCACTCTCCCCGCACGTAACCCCGCCGTCACCACTCTCCCCGCACGTAACCCCGCCGTCACCACACTCCCTGCATGTAACCCCACCGTCACCACACTCTCTGCATGTAACCCCACCGTCTCCACACTCCCTGCATGTAACCGTACCGTCACCACACTCCCTGCATGTAACCCCAGGTCGCCACATTTCCCTCATGAAAACCCACTTCTCTCGCGTAACAATAACACCACCACACTCCCCTTATATAACCGTACCATCACCACACACCTCGTGTAACCCCACATAGGAATGTATATAAGAAAGATGGAGAGACCACACCATTCCCTGACTCACTTACACCCTAGGTGTCTCCACACACTTTTTGGGTGCTCACCTTAAGGAGAAAGGACACCGCTTATAATCCACATCATAGGCCCCTCACAGACTAAGCCAGAAGCCTGCTGCACACCTCCCCACCCATCACAATTGTGGGGTGCATTAAAACTGCTTTACCATGCGTTCAAAAGTGCTGCTCAAAATTGAGGTAAAAAACCCACGATTTTAAGCTGTGTTTTCTGAACGCACGTCTTAGAGCAGCCTTAGGCCCCGTGCACACGGGCGGAAATTCCGCTGCCGGATTTCCTGCAGAATTTCCACCCATGGAAGCTGCCATAGGATTGTGTTAGAAAACGCAATCCTAGGCAGACGGCCGCGGTTTGTCTGCGCGAAATCACACGTGGAAAACAAACCGCGGCATGCTCTATTTCTGTGCGGGGTTCGCAGAGCCCCGCACAGAAACGTCACTCGCCGGCCGCGGGCACCTGTCTGCGCATTTAGGACGGCAACTCCCACAGCCTAGAAGTTTGTATGATCTAGAGGCTCAGTCACAGCAAATGTGGACACATAATACCATATGGAACATGTATGCCTCAATTGCCCCCAATATCACATCTTGTATTCAAGCTAGATGCGGTACAACAAAGTACTAGAGCCTCCATGCTCGCCTGTATCACATCTTGTATCCAAGCTAGAGGTGGGACAACAGGGTACTAGAGCCTCCATGTTCGCCTGTATCACATCTTTTTTTATGATCGCAGGGAGAGAAAACGCATCAATTCTGCCATAGAATTTTGAGGTTTATTTATAGCGTTAATCATGCAGCACATGGTTAACTACCTGAGCCGGGTGCGGGTGGGTGCTGTCTGTCAAGGACCTCTGATGTCACCCAAAAAATGAGTAAGGAGACTTATAAGGTGATGCTAGCTCCTCTGGGATATCTATGCAAATAAGGATGGGAAAATACCTCTCTAGCGCCATCTATTGGATGACAGCATTCCTTCAAATCCAAGTGATTTATAACAAGCCTTAACAATGACTGGGAATATTAAACCAAGCCAGGAAGCCATGCTCAGACAGATTGTTTCATGGTGATTGCCCCTCCTCAGTGTGCAGCAGGCTTCTGGCTTAGTCTGTGAGTGGCCTATCATGTGGATTATAAGCGGTGTCCTATCTCCTTAAGGTGAGTATCCAAAAAGTGTGTGGAGACACCTAGGGGGTAAGTGAGTCAGGGAATAGTGGGGTCTCTCCATCTTTCTTATATACATTCCTATGTGGGGTTACACGAGGTGTGCGGTGATGGTACGGTTATATAAGGGGAGTGTGGTAGTGTTATGCACAGGTCCTTTCCTTAGGGTACTAGTGTATCTTGACGCCACCAGGATTTACTGGAGGAGTCAAGATTGACAGTGGTTGACGCCCCCTGTATCTGATTGGCTGGAACAGCTTGCTCTGCAGCAGGTCCTGTTAGTCCAGTAAGCTGAGGCAGCCGAAATGTTGGGATTCCTTTAGCTCCGTTTATTGCTGATCTGTGCATTGGGACACCTAAAACCCACTCCCCTTGCCCGGCAACAAGAACGGACCCCGCTGCTATGCAAGCCAGCTGAAACACCCTCGTCGTCGGCCCAAAAAAAGAATCCCCGCTTACATTCATGGAGGGCTGCACATATCTTTCTTGTTGGCCCCGCGCAGGAGGCGCGCATTGGTGTAGCTGAACGGGGCTCTCCGGCGGCAGGCAAGAGCAACGCACCCCGCTGTGTGTGACAGCGCTGAGCGGGGTGGCCTTCAGGGAACCCACAGGGCCGTGAAGCACGTTTCCCGGCGGCGGGGCTGAAGGGCCGCAGGTGGATTTGCCGCGGCCTAACACTGGACGGAATTTCCGTGACAAATCCGCCCTGTGTGAACCCAGCTGGTGAGATGCGGTGAACTAGACCGATCTGCACCAAATTCAGCACATGGGTCAATCGGGGGCTTTGGAAGGTTACAGACTGTGTATCGGCTCTCCAGAACCAAGACTCCAAAATAACGGGAGAGACGCGGCCAAACGACTGTTACACTTGCTGCCCATTTATGCAGAAGCTCCAATAACTCGCCAGCAATGTTCTAGAAGTAGATTACTGATTAAATACTTAAAAAAAACTGTCTTTGTTGCCCCTAGCAACCAGGGGGGCTTTCATTGTTGCAAACTGCTCTAGTAAAAGCAAAGTTGCCCTGTAATTGGTTGCTGCGGACAACAGAGTTTTTCTTGTAGCTAGTTCTAATAAATGAGGCCTGTTGTATATCAAACCAATGCTAGGTATTAGTGTACCTTGACGCCACCGGAAGCAAGGGGTTTGACAGGAAGAGGGAGGGGAGCGGAAGAAGACCAGAGACGAGAGACACAAGGAGAAGAAGGAAGACGAGCAGCAGAAAGAAAGAAAGCAACAGAAGACAGAAAATTGAGCAAGATCAGCAAAAGATCAGGACAGCGAAAAGAAGGCGAAATTCAGCAAAAGATCAGGACAGCGAAAAGAAGGCAAAATTCGCTTCAAGCGGCGAAAGCAAGCAAGAAGAGGGAGAGTGTGCCAGAGTGGTCCGTGGAAGCAAGAAGACCCAAGACTGAGGATGGAAGATTTGCGGCTACAGATTCAAGAAGCAATCCAGCGGGATGGCGCCGAGTGGCTGGAGGAGTTAATCGCCAGCTGCAGGTTGGGATCGGAGTCGGGGAGGCCACTCGAGCCAGCAGCAAGGGAGCCGGTATCCGGAGAGGAAGCAGCACAAGAGGGGGATGCCGGGCGAGGCCGCCCGAAGCGAAGAAACCCCCCCTTCCCCCCGGCGCGACTCAGCCCGAGTCCCGCTGCAAAGAGAGGCGGTCGTAAGAGCAGTCGCGGCGGCGAGAGGCCGCAAGGAGCAGGACGCGCCATGAGGTTTTTGGCGCCAAATTCAAACCGGGTGTCGGGGAGAGCGCCGGGACCGGTGCCCATCGTGAAATCTCCAGGCTTTCAGCTACGTTTGCTAGCCAGCAACAGGGAGATTTTAAATTACCCCGGCAATCTGGGGTAAGGTCCGCGGATAAATCCGGGGGCTTTAGGTATGTAATTTCATCTCCACTCACGGATATGAGGAAAGATGAAATTTTAAAGTTTTTAACTGTTTACTTGGATAACGGCAATAGCGTGACTGGGGGTCACTCGGGCAGCTGACAACAAGGAGCTGTCATGTCCACAGCCCCCAGGGCTGTAATCCTCAGCATGAGCATGTTTTTATGGCTGTGGGGATTAAAAACACTATAGGGCGGTCAATAAGGGGTTAAGGAGCAAACAGACTTTGTCACTAAGGCCTCTTTCACACAGAATGTTTTTTACAGCATTTAGCGTGGTTTGTGAAAAGCCGCAAAAAAACCCACTGATTGATCACAATGGAGCTTCTCAGGGAGCGTTCGAACACTA
The DNA here is from genome assembly GCF_035609145.1 of Eleutherodactylus coqui. Lineage (NCBI taxonomy): Eukaryota > Metazoa > Chordata > Amphibia > Anura > Eleutherodactylidae > Eleutherodactylus > Eleutherodactylus coqui. Next base: position 1,189,533 of record NW_027101902.1, on the reverse strand, counting down.
CAATTTTCTAACGCTATCTGCTCTAGTTTAGTTTGTTTCAGCCCTTCTTAATGCCCCATATCACCCATTGTAATGATGGAGTGCGTTACACAATGCTGTTGAACACATTTAAAAATGGCGTTCGAAAACGCTTTAAAATGCAGCATTTTAACAGACGCCTGTGTGAAAGCAACCTTAGGGCTCATGTCCACGGGCGTATACGTAATACACTGTGGGTCTCCCATGGTGTTTTACAAATTACAACCAATACTCTCTGCCGGCAGAGGTCGTGTATGTGGCAAGTATAGCACTGCGCATGCCCACTAATCTCACATCACGGACATGCACAGTGTGATTTTTTTTTTTTAATTCCCGCTCTGTTCAGAGCAGGAATGTGTATCGAAACACTGCCCTCTCGCAATGTGTGCGTATGGACAGCGTATCATACGCAACCCATAAAAGGGCTGCATGTCATGTGCAGAGAAATAGAGCATGTCCACTGACTTTCATTGCCTCCATTCACTGCGTGTCATGCAACGCACCCTTGATACTCCGTAAAAACACGGTCGTGGACATGAGCCCTGAGGCCAATTCACACGGGCGAGCGTGATGTGGGGCCGTGAATCCCGCCTCCATATCGCGCTGCTTACCATGTGATTTCCCCAGGGATGCGAGAGTTTTCATTGGAAAACAGCCTTGCATCCCTTCAGGGTCACAATTATCGCTGGGGGGTCACTATTACTGCCGCAGAGGTTTAGCCATTGCTTTCAATGAAGCCGACGATGCTGCAGCCGACCCCATTAACCTCTTAGTGACCAAGCCTGTTTGCGCCTTAAAGGGGTTGTCTCGCGAAAGCAGGTGGGGTTATACACTTCTGTATGGCCATATTAATGCACTTTGTAATGTACATCGTGCATTAAATATGAGCCATACAGAAGTTATTCACTTACCTGCTCCGTTGCTGGCGTCCCCGTCTCCATGGCTCCGTCTAATTTCGCTGGCTTCTTGCTTTTTTAGACGCGCTTGCGCTGTGTGGTCTTCTGCCTGGTGAATGGGGCCGCTCGTGCCGGAGAGCTGCTCACCGCGTCGCCATCGTAGCTCCGCCCCGTCACGTGTGCCGATTCCAGCCAATCAGGAGGCTGGAATCGGCAATGGAACGCAAGGAAGGAGGAGAAAATCCACGGTGCACCCTGGGAGAAGACCCGCGGTCCACCGTGGGAGAAGACCAGCGGCGCCATCTTTAAAAGAAGAATAGAAGAAGCTGCAGAACGCTGATGCAGGTAAGTGCAATGTGCTTTTTAAAAACTAACCTATACTTTCTTTTTAACAGACTTTAAATGCACACAAAAGTAGAGCATGCAACGGTTTTTTCGCATTTGGGCAAAAAAAGGAAACGAAAACCAATCCGTTGAAATCAATGGGTTTTATTCTCTGCATATTGTGCTCAGAAAGTTTGCGCATGCTAACACACGCGTGTAAATGTCCATGTGAAGGAACTCTTAAGCCTGGCTTCACATGGGTGTGTTTGTGTGCGCATTTATGCAGCGAATAGAGCCCTAACGAACGGGTTCGTTCACAAGTGCGCATCTTTACATTTCACGCAAAAAAAAAATATGCAGCATACTCTATTTTGCGGCACTTTTGCACACCAAAAGTCCCCATAGAAGTCAATGGGGATGCACAAATATACATGTGATATGCCAGGAGGTGCGTGATACGCTGCGTAATTGCGCAGGAAAGGAACACATCCAGAACTCGTTAGACTAATTCCATACATATTTTTAGGTGACTTGGACATTTTTGTTCCTAAGATCTGCGTTCGACCAACAGACCGGCCTAATGTCACACGATGTCAATAGTAAGTAGCTTGTGCCTCTTAATACTAGTAAGTAGCTTGTGTTCTCCCGCGGGGTTTTGAACGATAATTGTCCCATGTAGAAACATGCAGAAACTGAACGACTGGATCAGAATCGTCCAGTTGTTCACTTTTAAGCAGCTTAAAATCCAAACACATTTCTCGGTGTAAGCAGCAGCCGTCCAGTACTGAACGTCTGCTGCTTACAGTGAATGGAGGTGAGCAGGGGGCAGAACTCTCCTCCAGCTGCCCCGCCTCCCTGCTGGCTGCGCTGTCAGCGATCCAGCAATGCTCGCTCCTGTGCAGAGCGAGCACCACAGGGATGAATGTCGGGCAAGCTCTGATTGTCTGAGACAGTCAATGAATGGCTGTGATTGGGCATCGAGCCATTGCCGAGAACCAATCACAGCAGTCTATTGCTGGAGGCGAGTTCTCAAACCTTGCTTACAGCAATAGATCCTTTGTCAGTGCAGGGGAAGCCCAGAGTAGCGGCAGAGATCGGTGGCCGGGACCCGGACGGCACCTGCTTTTTTTTTTTTCCAGCATCCTTGGCTGCTTTTTCAGCTGTGTGAGGGAAGCCTTAGACTAGTGTATAAAATGCTGGTTTAAGTAAATATCCTACAAAATGTTTAAAATTTGGAGACGCGCTTTATTGTATACATATTTTTGATCAATTCAAAAAATGAAATACAATCCTATATAGATTTGGTTACATACCATGCCATGTAATCCCGAACATTGTTTGCATATAAAAATAATCCTTCTCCTCCTCCTCAGAGGGAACATAAACAGGCAGAAACTAAAAGGGAAAGATAAGGTCCAGTTAAAGGGAACATATCAGCACCCACATTATGGGGCTCAAAGCTGAGGGAGGAACTTGTGTGACGGCCGCCGGGTCACAACCCTTTCCTGTCATTTTTGTATGTAAAATGCAGAAAGATGAGGTGAGAAACACCCTTATGAGAACGAACCTCTGGAGATCACAGGGAGCCGTGCGTACATTGCCTTGTCAGGAAGCGCGGAATGAAAGCAGCCGTGCGAGACAATGGCGCGACTGCGCACGTGCGAACCCGGCACACGACTGCGCATGCAGCTATCCTGGAGATAGCTATAGTCTATGGAATATACACGGGCTTTAGCCTTGGCAGTCGTCGTCTTTAAAATCTATGTATAGCTACCTCCCATGCTGTCCATTGGTTTCTACAGTAACATTGCAGCGCCCTCTATTGGTTTTACAGAAACGTGCTGCACCTATGCTCCCTTTAATAAATGATCCCCAAATAGGGGACGTATCAGATGCAACACGCTCAGGCAGCACTCCGGGCGCACCCACAATGCTCTGAGGGAGCTGGAAGACCTTTGCATAGCCCCACCCAACGCTTTCTCAACCGCGCCATATCCGTAATGGCCTGTACAATACACTGAATACACTATCAAACACAGAAAAACTGGAGAAAAAGACAAACCTCTAATAAATGGAGGCAAAATACTAAGTGATCAAAAGTATGGACCCAAAATGGGGCAAAAAGGTCGTCACGTAGAAAGCAAGGCCTCACCTACCTCTGACCGGGGAAGATGCAGAAGTTATGGGATGCTGAATGCAGGGATGGGAAAAGAACTTCCAAAACCAAGCGTTGTGTTTGATATGGAGATAATCTGCCCCCCGCAGGACACAATGTATCCGGGCATTAATGCTGGAATACATCACAGGCATCGAGAGATGGGAAAATAAGAACTACACTTCACCAGGCCTCATATGGCCATGTTCTCAAGGGGCTTCCAAGAAATACATTGACCCCTGAGCCGTGGGGAAGGGGGGGACAAACACAGGGCAGTCAGAATATGACAGTCATGGGACCAGCCCTCCGGAACAGGACCAATGCTCTCTATAGGTGCCAGGAGCAGAAGAATGATGATGTCATCATCCGGCTCCACTACATACATACATACATACATACACGCACGCACGTACATACACGCACGCACGTACATACACACACGCACGTACATACACACACGCAGCTGATGACGAGTGCGCACCGCTGCCACTTCAGTCTATGCCAGACGCAGCACCGTACATTTCCGGCTGTACACGCCTACATAGGATTGCATTTCAATACGCAATCCTATGCAGAAGGCCGTGGTTTGTCTACGCGAAATCACGCGCAGAAAACAAACCGCGCCATGCTCTAATTCTGTGCGGGGTTCGCAGAGCCCAGGACATAAACGTCACTCGCTGGCTGCCGGCTCTGCGCATGCGCCGTCTGCTGGCACAGGAGTCAGAGCTGCGGGAGCGGGCGAGTTCCGCACTGCTCTCTGCAGGCGCTCAGGTCGGGTCCCGTTGCGAGCAGCTGGATGCGACACGGCCGTCTGCAGGCGGCCTTAGGCCTCATGTCCACTAGAAAAATACAATCCGCGTAGAATCAGGCGTCACGCGCTCGATTGCCCATGCGCGCTGAGGCGTCATGCGGGACTCCGAAACCGGAAGTATTGGGGTCTCTTGGGGCCGCCGTGACGGGCTCCGCCCCGGAATTCCATGGCAGAGCCCGTCACAGCCATGTGCAGCCGGCTTTACAGCGTGGGTAATCAGGAGTCTGAAAACATAAATAAGGTAAAACAAAAAAACAAATTCAAATCACGTTTTATTATTTACTAGCTTACCCGTCGCGCGTTGCTGCGAAGACAGACATACATACATACTTCGTTTTTATATATCTAGATGACGGCAGCAGTGACCACTGAGGTTTTGTAGGCCGCTGCTTCCCCCTTGCAGGCTGAATAAAATAGCCGTTGTGTGAGAATCGCTGGGGGAGGGGGGGAGACATTCTTACTGCTGGGAGAATTGCTGGGGGGGGAGGGGGAGACATTCTTACTGCTGGGAGAATTGCTGGGGGGGGAGGGGGAGACATTCTTACTGCTGGGAGAATTGCTGGGGGGGGATGGGAGACATTCTGACTGCTGGGAGAATCGCTGGGGGGGGATCGGAGACATTCTGACTGCTGGGAGAATCACTGGGGGGGGATGGGAGACATTCTGACTGCTGGGAGAATCGCTGGGGGGGGGGGGGTGGGAGACATTCTGACTGCTGGGAGAATCGCTGGCGGGGGAGCGGAGGCATGACTGCTGGGAGAATCGTTGGGGGGAGGGGGGGCATGGTGACTGCCAAGAAAATCTCTGTGGGGGAAGAGGGGCATGATGACTGCCAGGAGAACCGCTGGGGGGGAGCCATTATGACTGCTGGGGGAACCACTTGGGGGGAGGGGGGCATTATTATTGCTGGCGGACAGCTGGGGGTGGCATTGTGACTGCTGGTGGACCACTGGGGGGGGGGTATTATGACTGCTGGGGGAACCGCTGGGGGGGGGGGCGGGCATTTTTACTGCTGGGGGACCGCTGGGGTATGTCACTCTTATTACTAATGGGGGGAGTGTCACTATTATTACTGCTGTGGGATGTCACTATTATCGCTGGGGTGAAGGTGTCACTATTACCGCTGGGGTATGTGTACATGTGGCAGAAATGGGCAGGGCTCTTTCAGAATAGACCGGGTGCAGATTTTGACTGCTTTTTAGATGCGGAAATGCTGCAGAATTTTCCAAAGAAATCTCCGCTGAGGACATTCTGCAGTATTTCCGCGTCCAAAAAGCAGTCAGAATCTGCACCCGGTCTATTCTGAAACAGCCTTGTCCTTTTTAGAACGACGGGGGTAAAATCATACGTTGTGATAAGCCCCGCCCCCTGACGTGTTGGTGCGATACATAAGTGGGTTTTGGGTTGTAGTTTGGGCACTCGGTCCCTAAAAGGTTCGCCATCACTGGCCTAGTACATGTTTGCCCACTTCCAACTCCAATGGAGACTGACTGTAAATGGCTGGCGTGCTCTAGTATTTATGGTTTCAAGCTGTACGTGTCATTGCATACAGTCTATCTATCTATCTATCTATCTATCTATCTATCTATCTATCAGGGTTATTGCATACAGTCTATCTATCTATCTATCTATCTATCTATCTATCTATCTATCTATCAGGGTTATTGCATACAGTCTATCTATTTATCTATCTATCTATGACATCAGGAAATGAGAGAATTAGATTTTGTAGGCCGCTGCTTCCCCCTTGCGGGCTGAATAAAATAGCCGTTGGGTGGAACATACAATTTATCCGGCTGCTGTGGCTTCTTAGGAAGATATCCTAGTACTTGTTTACCCACTTCCAACTCCAATGGTAATTGGCTGGCGTGCTCTAGTGGTTCCAAGCTGTACGTGTCATAATAGAGCCTTAATGACATCACAGTGCAGCTTTATAGAACATGTTGGGGCATGTTCAAGGGCGTCCGATGTTGATGACATCAGTGATGACATCACAATAGCAGGTGGCTTACTTATTCGATCTACGTGGGGGGGGGGCGTAACTTTCGACGACGCTCGCGCGCCATTTATCGTAGGATATTTGTACTATGCCTATAATCTTCCCAGGAGTGTACTTAACAACTTTCCAAAGTTTCATGGCGATCGGATGAATGGTGTAGTAGCGCATAAAGGACAAACAGACACGCAGACACGCACGCAGACAGACATACATTCAATTTTATATATATAGATTAAAAATGTGGATTTTACACCAAGTGTCATTCCCTGATTAACCAAAGGCCGCTGTGTTTGGGTATCTTTTCTGTTTACTCAATCGGTGTAAAATATTGCGCAGTTTTTCAGGATCCTCCGTCATAATTCTTTGAAAGAAAAAGCTTATAAAAAAAAAAAAAAGGTGAGTCACAGGCAAAAAGCAGTCCAATAGCCCTAAACAATATTGTTAAAGGGGTGTTCGAGGCTATCGCTCTTCATGACTGCGAAAGCTTCTTCCCAGGAGCGTGGGCGCAATACACTCGGCGGCACGAAGCGCAATTGTGCCTCGAGGAGAGCGATCCCTTGGCCGGCTTTACCGATACCACGCTACACAGCAGATGAAAGATATGTTTTTTTTTCAGACAGCATTCGCTAGTTGTTACCATGTACGTCAGGCGCAAACAGAGCTGTAAGTCACGGATGAGAATAACGGAGGAAAAGATTCCTGAAAGTCGCCCAAAGAAAATATGGCGGAGCGAGAAAACCAAACTAAAACGACGCAGACAGTTCTCAGCGAGGCACAGGATTTACTGAATGTAAAACTATTCGTCTGCAATACACCCCCCCCATATGAAATAGAGGAAAATGCACAGAAAAGTTGAATATCTATATATCTCTCTATAGGGGCCACAACAGCCATGATTATACAAGAGGCTTCTGTACCGCAATGCCTCATCAGTTACAGTAGTGATCACAGGTAATGACAAGCAGGGACACCTGTTGTCATGGCAACCAATCGGCCCGCCACGATTACAAGGGCCAGACGACATAACATAGGGAGCACGCTTCCTCGGGGAATCCTCTACTTGCTTACATCTCAACAGAATGTAGGAGTTTAATAGTAGGGATCGCTATCCTTATGTACCCCGCTGTAGCAGTGGGAAGCCCGCTATCGGATGGTGTGAGCTCAGCTTCTGATCCCACGCCATCCACATGATGTACGGCCTATAATGGAGGGAACACCCGTTGGATTTCAGTGCACAACTAAATAAATTCCAGGCCCCATTGCCCACTTGTGCGGAAAAAAAAATTTACTTTCTAAAAATAATCCCCCTCTACAACCCCCCTCCCCCCTGCCATCCCCAATTTTCAGCATTCCCTAAATCTTAGATAAAAGTAATAATGTAAACTGCGTTTTACCCAATCAGGTTGCTGGGAATTACCTATTGAGGCAGAAGTGGGTAAGAAAAAGTTAATATGCATGCCAGACCATGCTGACCAGAAGAGGAGCATCAGCTTTCAGGAGGAGGAGCTAAGTATGTGGGTCTTGGGAGGGGCACTGTGCGATGTCACTACTGCACTGGGGGGCCACTGTGGGGTATCACTACTGCACTGGGGGGTGTCACTACTGCACTGGGTGGCCGCTGGGGGGTGTCACTACTGCGCTGGGGGGTGTCACTACTGCACTGGGGGGGCGTCACTACTGCACTGGAGGCCGCTGGGGGGTGTCCCTAATGCACTGGGGGCCACTGGGGGGTGTCACTACTGCACTGGGTGGCCGCTGGGGGGCGTCACTACTGCACTGGGGGGCGTCACTACTGCACTGGGGGGGGCGTCACTACTGCACTGGGGGGGGCGTCACTACTGCACTGGGGGGGGCATCACTACTGCTCTGGGGGCCGCTGGGGGGTGTCCCTAATGCACTGGGGGCCGCTGGGGGGTGTCATTACTGCACTGGATGGCCGCTGGGGGGTGTCACTACTGCACTGGGGGGGGCGTCACTACTGCACCGGGGGGGCATCACTACTGCAATAGGGGCCGCTGGGGGGTGTCCCTAATGCACTGGGGGTCGCTGGGGGGTGTCCCTAATGCACTGGGGGCCGCTGGGGGGTGTCACTACTGCACTGGGGGGTGTCACTACTGCACTGGGGGGCTAAGTATGTGGGTCTCGGGAGGGGCACTGTGCGGTGTCACTACTACACTGGGGGGCCACTCTGGGGGAAAAGAAACCATTCATTTGGACGGCTTAATGCACACGAATTTTTGACACGGATTTTGACATAGTTTTTAGAAGCGGGATTCACCGTGAAAAATTTTACAGTGATTCTGCGGTGTGAACAGACCATAATGCCCATGAACGTATCCCTAAACAGCATTTCATACGCAGCCTATACAAATGTATCGGGCTTACACTGCATACCGGTAGTACATGGGGAAATAGAGCATGCTGCCATCTATTTCTCGTGCGTATCGATATGCAGTGTCTACACACACATGTGTAAGATCAGTGAAAGTCCATTGACTCCATTCAGCATGTATCACACAGCCGTGCAAAACACGTGTAAGACAGTGAAAACAGTTGTGGACATGAGCCCGTAGACCGATAGACCGAGTTCTCTGCATGGCTTATTCTTGTGCAAGAATCGGCCATTATTTTCTGTGGGAGTGTAAAAATAAACACATTGCAATCACATGTTGTGCAGTTTACATGAGTCCATGAGGGTTTTTTAATGCAGGTTGCTATGGGGACCACATGGAAAAAAAGAACCAAGGAAGTGCGAAGCAGAGAAAAACGTACGGGAAAAAAACCCAGCATGTCCTATCTTTGGGTGATCTGAGACTTATACTTCATGGTGCTGTTCCTTTAAGTTACTGACAGACACTCCCTGCATGTAACCGCGCCGCCACCACACTCCCTGCACGTAACCAAGCCGTCACCACTCTCCCCGCACGTAACCCCTCCGTCACCACACTCTCTGCATGTAACCCCACCGTCACCACACTCTCTGCATGTAACCCCACCGTCTCCACACTCCCTGCATGTAACCGTACCGTCACCACATTCCCTGCATGTAACCCCACCGTCGCCACATTTCCCTCATAAAAACCCACTTCTCTCGCGTAACCATAACACCACCACACTCCCCTTATATAACTGTACCATCACCACACACCTCGTGTAACCCCACATAGGAATGTATATAAGAAAGATGGAGAGACCACACCATTCCCTGACTCACTTACACCCTAGGTGTCTCCACACACTTTTTGGGTGCTCACCTTAAGGAGATAGGACACCGCTTATAATCCACATCATAGGCCCCTCACAGACTAAGCCAGAAGCCTGCTGCACACCTCCCCACCCATCACAATTGTGGGGTGCATTAAAACCGCTTTACCATGCGTTCAAAAGTGCTGCTCAAAATTGAGGTAAAAAACCCACGATTTTAAGCTGTGTTTTCTGAACGCACGTCTTAGAGCAGCCTTAGGCCCCGTGCACACGGGCGGAAATTCCGCTGCCGGATTTCCCGCAGAATTTCCACCCATGGAAGCTGCCATAGGATTGCTCTATTTCTGTGCGGGGTTCGCAGAGCCCCGCACAGAAACGTCACTCGCCGGCCGCTGGCACCTGTCTGCGCATTTAGGACGGCAACTCCCAGAGCCTAGAAGTTTGTATGATCTAGAGGCTCAGTCACAGCAAATGTGGACACATAATACCATATGGAACATGTATGCCTATCTCCTTAAAGTGAGTCAGGGAATAGTGGGGTCTCTCCATCTTTCTTATATACATTCCTATGTGGGGTTACACAAGGTGTGTGGTGATGGTACGGTTATATAAGGGGAGTGTGGTAGTGTTATGCACAGGTCCTTTCCTTAGGGTACTAGTGTATCTTGACGCCACCAGGATTTACTGGAGGAGTCAAGATTGACAGTGGTTGACGCCCCCTGTATCTGATTGGCTGGAACAGCTTGCTCTGCAGCAGGTCCTGTTAGTCCAGTAAGCTGAGGCAGCCGAAATGTTGGGATTCCTTTAGCTCCGTTTATTGCTGATCAGTGCATTGGGACACCTAAAACCCACTCCCCTTGCCCGGCAACAAGAACGGACCCCGCTGCTATGCAAGCCAGCTGAAACACCCTCGTCGTCGGCCCAAAAAAAGAATCCCCGCTTACATTCATGGAGGGCTGCACATATCTTTCTTGTTGGCCCCGCGCAGGAGGCGCGCATTGGTGTAGCTGAACGGGGCTCTCCGGCGGCAGGCAAGAGCAACGCACCCCGCTGTGTGTGACAGCGCTGAGCGGGGTGGCCTTCAGGGAACCCACAGGGCCGTGAAGCACGTTTCCCGGCGGCGGGGCTGAAGGGCCGCAGGTGGATTTGCCGTGGCCTAACACTGGACGGAACTTCCGCGACAAATCCGCCCTGTGTGAACCCAGCCTTCTGATCACGGGATATTTGCTAAAATTTTTTTTACTAAAGCACTGGTGAGATGTGGTGAACTAGACCGATCTGCACCAAATTCAGCACATGGGTCAATCGGGGGCTTTGGAAGGTTACAGGCTGTGTATCGGCTCTCCAGAACCAAGACTCCAAAATAACGGGAGAGACGCGGCCAAACGACTGTTACACTAGCTGCCCATTTGTGCAGAAGCTCCAATAACTCACCAGCAATGTTCTAGAAGTAGATTACTGATTAAATACTTTAAAAAACTGTCTTTGTTGCCCCTAGCAACCAGGGGGGCTTTCATTGTTGCAAACTGCTCTAGTAAAAGCAAAGTTGCCCTGTGATTGGTTGCTGCGGACAACAGAGTTTTTCTTGTAGCTAGTTCTAATAAATGAGGCCTACTGTATATCAAACCAATGCTAGGTATTAGTGTACCTTGACGCCACCGGAAGCAAGGGGTTTGACAGGAAGAGGGAGGGGAGCGGAAGAAGACCAGAGACGAGAGACACGAGGAGAAGAAGGAAGATAGGAGCCGAGAAGACGAGCAGCAGAAAGAAAGAAAGCAACAGAAGACAGAAAATTGAGCAAGATCAGCAAAAGATCAGGACAGCGAAAAGAAGGCGAAATTCAGCAAAAGATCAGGACAGCGAAAAGAAGGCGAAATTCAGCAAAAGATCAGAACAGTGAAAAGAAGGCGAAATTCGCTTCAAGCGGCGAAAGCAAGCAAGAAGAGGGAGAGTGTGCCAGAGTGGTCCGTGGAAGCAAGAAGACCCAAGACTGAGGATGGAAGATTTGCGGCTACAGATTCAAGAAGCAATCCAGCGGGATGGCGCCGAGTGGCTGGAGGAGTTAATCGCCAGCTGCAGGTCGGGATCGGAGTCGGGGAGGCCACTCGAGCCAGCAGCAAGGGAGCCGGTATCCGGAGAGGGAGCAGCACAAGAGGGGGATGCCGGGCGAGGACGCCCGAAGCGAAGAACCCCCCCCCCCCCCCCCCCCCCCGGCGCGACTCAGCCCGAGTCCCGCTGCAAAGAGAGGCGGCCGTAAGAGCAGTCGCGGCATTGTTTGCCTGACACTCGTTTTGTGTAAAAGGAGCCTTGGACCTCCCTCACACAGGTGTTTTTGTACAGTTTTTAGTGCTGCGCTAAACGCTGTACAACGCACCCATACATTTCAATGGGGCTGCTCACACAAGGCTGAAAACGCTGTGTCTTCAACGCTGCGCTTTAACAGCGTTGCATGTTCTATTTTGGGACGTTTTCAGCCCTGTGTCACCCATTGAAATGAATGGGCAGCGGCCCGGGCTTCCCCTGCACTGACAAATGATCTATTGCTGTAAGCGAGGTTTGAGAACTCTCCTCCAGCAATAGATTGCTGTGATTGCTTCTAGGCGCTGGCTCGATGTCCAATCACAGCCATTCATGGCTGTCCCAGGCAATCAGAGCCAGCAAAGGGAAGGGGGGGCCCTGAGCTGAACTTTTGCACCCGGGCCCTTGAGCCTTTAGGTACGCCCCTGACCCTAAGGGTGTTTCTCACCTCATCTTTCTGCGTTTTACATACAAAAATGACAGGAAAGGGTTGTGACCCGGCGGCCGTCGCAGGCAGAAGATGACCATCGCCACTGTATGCCACGGAAAGGGGTGAACGCGCGTGTGAACTGGCATTTCAAGCGCAACCCGATTACTGTGGCATTACGCTGCGGATTTAAAATCCGAATTTGCCCGTGGACATGAGGCCTAAGGCGGATTTTAACTCTTCTCCTGCCCGCGGATCCGCATCCCATAGGATGCTCCCTGCTGTTGGCGCGACCAGCAGTCACCCTTAAAAGTAAACAGAAAGTTAAAAAATGGTAAAATGTAATCTTCGCTCATATTCGTGAGGGGAGATGCAATTACATACCTAAGGCCCCCGGATTTACCCTTGGACCTCACCTCGGCTTCTGCGCACGCGCCCGTCGTCAACGTTGGCCGATGCAAGAGCCGCAGATCCCTGCTCCTGGCTACCAAACATAGCCGAGAGCCTGGAGATTTCATGGTGGGCCGCAGTACGTGGTCCCCAGTCACGTGATTGCCATTAGCCAATGGATAACGGCGATCATGTGCAATAGTGACACCCTCCCCCCGCGGCCCCCCAGTGCAATACTGACACCCCCCCCCCCCCCAGCGCAATAGTGACACCCTCCCCCAGCGGCCCCCCAGTGCAATAGTGACACCCCCCCCCCAGCGGCCCCCCAGTGCAATAGTGACACCCCCCCCCCCCCAGCGGCCCCCCAGTGCAATAGTGACACCCTCCCCCAGCGGCCCCCCAGTGCAATAGTGACACCCTCCCCCAGCGCAATAGTGACACCCTCCCCCAGCGGCCCCCCAGTGCAATACTGACCCCCCCCCCCAGCGCAATAGTGACACCCTCCCCCAGCGGCCCCCCCAGTGCAATAGTGACACCCTCCCCCAGCGGCCCCCCAGTGCAATAGTGACCCCCCCCCCCCAGCGGCCCCCCAGTGCAATAGTGACCCCCCCCAGCGGCCCCCCAGTGCAATAGTGACCCCCCCCCCCAGCGGCCCCCCAGTGCAATAGTGACCCCCCCCCAGCGGCCCCCCAGTGCAATAGTGACACCCCCCCCAGCGGCCCCCCAGTGCAATAGTGACACCCCCCCCCCAGCGGCCCCCCAGTGCAATAGTGACACCCCCCCCCCCCCAGCGGCCCCCCAGGTGCAATAGTGACACCCTCCCCCAGCGGCCCCCCAGGTGCAATAGTGACACCCTCCCCCAGCGGCCCCCCAGTGCAATAGTGACACCCTCCCCCAGCGGCCCCCCAGTGCAATAGTGACACCCTCCCCAGTGCAATAGTGACACCCTCCCCCAGTGCATATACCCGGCCCTTGAGCTGAGGGGGCCCGGGGGATCGACGCTGTCGGCCGCATGATGGCTGAGGAGAGAGAAGAGAGACGGGAGGCAGCGCCGCAGGTCGGCAAGAGCAGAGGGGAGGGGAGGGGAGGGGAGGGGAGGGGAGGGGAGGGGAGGGCTGTTACACGTGGAGCCGGCAGCTAATTACAGGCTGCAGACTCCCACGGCGCGGCCCTCCAACTGATAGACTGCAGCTGTGAGTGGTCACAGCTGCAGTCTATCAGTCTCTGCCGGCTAGCGATTACCAGGGGGAGGGGCTACTGCGGCTCTACTCACCTCCGGAGCGCTGTATGCACAGGACCTGTGGCTGCAGATCACATGACCAGGCTCTGGTCATGTGATCAAAAGACGGGGACTTTCCATTACAGGCTGCCCAGAGACTGCTGCAGAGGTGAGTAGAGAAGGAATTATAATTATATATGTATAGCTGGTATAAGTTATATCAGCTGTATATATATAATTATATAGAGGGAATACACAGGTTACACCAGCCTTGGCCAGACATGCCACTATATACAGGGGGATACACAAACACACACACATACATATATATATATATATATATATATCACACACATACATATACACACACACATATATATATATATACACACACACACACACACAAGGCTCTCACCCTGCAGCTGCTCCTCCTCAGCGATGCTCTCCTTGCTGCAGAGATCATGTTCTCTGCACTCCCCTTCCCTCCTCCGCGGCCGTTGTCAGTCTGCTATCGGCACTCCTCTATTACTGTCTGCATTAGACAGAACAAGCCGAGAGCAGACTGCCTACTGACAGCAGCACGGAGGAGTGAGGGAACTTACTGCATAGGCGGCGGGCCGGATTCGGCCCGCGGGCATTGTTTGACACCTGTGCTCTAGATCATACAAACTTCTAGGCTGTGGGAGTTGCCGTCCTAAATGCGCAGACCGGTGCCAGCAGCCGGCGAGTGACGTTTCTGTGCGGGGCTCTGCGACCCCCGCACAGAAATAGAGCATGCCGCGGTTTGTTTTCCACGTGTGATTTCGCGCGGACAAACCGCGGCCGTCTGCCTAGGATTGCGTTTTCTAACGCAATCCTATGGCAGCTTCCATGGGTGGAAATTCTGCGGGAAATCCGGCAGCGGAATTTCCGCCCGTGTGCACGGGGCCTAAGGCTGCTCTAAGACGTGCATTCAGAAAACACAGCTTAAAATCGTGGGTTTTTTACCTCAATTTTGAGCAGCACTTTTGAACGCATGGTAAAGCGGTTTTAATGCACCCCACAATTGTGATGGGTGGGGAGGTGCGTTAGAAAACGCAAATACAGGACAGATAGCGCTTAAAAATCACCGCTTCCGAGCTCACGTCTGAGTAATCGCATTCAAATCAATGGAAGCAGTATACCGCAATAAAAAGCGGTGTGTGTGTGTGTGATTTTCATCTAGTGCAGGAAACGCGTTAATAGGGCTAATTCATGTATGGAAATTCATTTTGCAGCTGTATGCAGCATGATTTAGGTATGGGTACGCGGTGAGAAAGGTAAGGGGGGGCCCTGAGCTGAACTTTTGCACCCGGGCCCTTGAGCCTTTAGGTACGCCCCTGACCCTAAGGGTGTTTCTCACCTCATCTTTCTGCGTTTTACATACAAAAATGACAGGAAAGGGTTGTGACCCGGCGGCCGTCGCAGGGAGAAGATGACCATCGCCACTGTATGCCACGGAAAGGGGTGAACGCGCGTGTGAACTGGCATTTCAAGCGCAACCCGATTACTGTAAACCTTGTTTATGCACAAATACGCTCCACTGCGACAATAGTCTTGGCGTGTACATTCGTCTACCGAAGCCCTAGGGCCTCTTTCACACGGCGTGCTAAATTTAGCAGAAAAGCGGTTGCAGAAACCGCAATGATTTTTACGTGCATTTGCGCTCCCGATATTCCATTAGAGTCTAAGGGGGTAAGCAAATTCGCTCTCATATGCATAAAATTGCGCCGAGGGCTCCTTCACACGAATGTACTTTAGTCCCCTTATAGTTCTGATCCCAGGAATGCACAAAAATAAAGACTGAAAAACTGGTTGCTCATTAGTGCTTAAACCAGGTCAGTCATGAAGGAGTTAACTGCGGGCATTCACTGCTGGTCAGTCAGGTTACAGATGGAGGGTTGTTAGGTGAATTGCATGTAAATCTGCAATAGTTTGGGGGACTCCCAGCAGACAGAGGGGTTCTTCTCCAGCAAGCAGGCAGCACATGGTTAACTACCTAAGCCGGGTGCGGGTGAATGCAACGCTTGTATGAAAGAGGCCTAAAGCTGCGGGGGTTTTTTTCTCCCCCCTTCCCCCATGCACAGATATACGTTGTCCTCGTGTGCAGGGGGGGGGGGGGGGATGGAAGAGCCAGGAGCAGGAACTGAGCTCCCGCCCCCCCTCTCTGCCTCCTCTCCGCCCCTCTGCACTATTTGCAATGGGGAGAGGTGGGACAGGGGCGGGGCTAATTCTCAGAACTTAGCCCCGCCCTGCCTCTTCCCATTGCAAATAGTGCAGAGGGGGAGGAGAGCTCAGTTCCTTCTCCTGGCTCTTCCATCCTCCCCCCCCCCCCTGCACATTACATAGAGAACGCCCACAAGTGACCCCATTTTGAAAACTAGACCCCAGAACAAATTTATCTAGGGGTGTACTGCACATTTTGACCCCACAGCTTTTAAATGAATTCAAGCAAAGCAAAAGGAAAAAAATTGTGATTTTCGTTTTTTGGCAATTTTGTCATTTTAAAAACAGCATTTTTGTACAGCACACACATGAATTAAGATTTGCACCCCAAAATAGATACCCCTGTTTGTCCAGTGTTCAGAGACATACCCATTGTGGCCCTAATCTTATGTCTGGATGCACAAAGGGGCCCAAAATGTAAGGAGTAGTCGGTGGCTTTCAGAACTGAAATTTAGCATGAAGGGGATTTCGGCCCCATAGCACACTTGTAGAGCCCTTGAGCGGCCAAAACGACAGAGAACCCCTACAAATGACCCCATTTTGAAAACTAGACCCCTTAACGAATTCATCTAGTGGTGTACTGCGTATTTTTACCGCACAATTTTTGAATAAATCTAAGCAGTAGGAAAAATTTCAATTTTCATTATTTTGGCAGTTGTATCAATTTAATCGGACGTAAAAACACTATGGGCTGGTCGTTAAGGGGTTAAACCATCGGATGGTTGGCTCTGAGCCAGTCATATACACTACCGTTCAAAAGTTTGGGGTCACATTGAAATGTCCTTATTTTTGAAGGAAAAGCACTGTACTTTTCAATGAAGATAACTTTAAACTAGTCCTAACTTTAAACAAATGCACTCTATACATTGCTAATGTGGTAAATGACTATTCTAGCTGCAAATGCCTGGTTTTTTGTGCAAAATCTACAAAGGTGAATAGAGGCCCCTTTCCAGCAACTATCACTCCAGTGTTCTAATGGTACAATGTGTTTGCTCATTGGCTCAGAAGGCTAATTGATGATTAGAAAACCCTTGTGCAATCATGTTCACACATCTGAAAACAGTCTAGCTCGTTACAGAAGCTACAAAACTGACCTTCCTGTGAGCAGATTGAGTTTCTGGAGCATCACATTTGTGGGGTCAATTAAACGCTCAAAATGGCCAGAAAAAGAGAACTTTCATCTGAAACTCGACAGTCTATTCTTGTTCTTAGAAATGAAGGCTATTCCATGCGAGAAATTGCTAAGAAATTGAAGATTTCCTACAACGGTGTGTACTACTCCCTTCAGAGGACAGCACAAACAGGCTCTAACCAGAGTAGAAAAAGAAGTGGGAGGCCGCGTTGCACAACTAAGCAAGAAGATAAGCACATTAGAGTCTCTAGTTTGAGAAACAGACGCCTCACAGGTACCCAACTGACATCTTCATTAAATAGTACCCGCAAAACACCAGTGTCAACATCTACAGTGAAGAGGCGGCTGCGGGATTTTGGGCTTCAGGGCAGAGTGGCAAAGAAAAAGCCATATCTGAGACTGGCCAATAAAAGAAAAAGATTAAGATGGGCAAAAGAACATAGACATTGGACAGAGGAAGACTGGAAAAAAGTGTTGTGGACGGATGAATCCAAGTTTGAGGTGTTTGGATCACAAAGAAGAACGTTTGTGAGACGCAGAACAAATGAAAAGATGCTGGAAGAATGCCTGACGCCATCTGTTAAGCATGGTGGAGGTAATGTGATGGTCTGGGGTTGCTTTGGTGCTGGTAAGGTGGGAGATTTGTACAGGGTAAAAGGGATTCTGAATAAGGAAGGCTATCACTCCATTTTGCAACGCCATGCCATACCCAGTGGACAGCGCTTGATTGGAACCAATTTCATCCTACAACAGGACAATGACCCTAAACACACCTCCAAATTGTGCAAGAACTATTTACAGCAGAAGCAGGCAGCTGGTATTCTATCGGTAATGGAGTGGCCAGCGCAGTCACCAGATCTGAACCCCATTGAGCTGTTGTGGCAGCAGCTTGACCGTATGGTACGCCAGAAGTGCCCATCCAACCAATCCAACTTGTGGGAGATGCTTCTAGAAGCGTGGGGTGCAATTTCTCAAGCTTACCTCAACAAATTAACAGCTAGAATGTCAAAGGTGTGCAATGCTGTAATTGCTGCAAAAGGAGGATTCTTTGACGAAAGCAAAGTTTGATGTAAAAATAATGTTATTTCAAATACAAATCATTATTTCTAACCTTGTCAATGTCTTGACTCTATTTTCTATTCATTTCACAACGCATGGTGGTGAATAAGTGTGACTTTTCATGGAAAACACAAAATTGTTTGGGTGACCCCAAACTTTTGAACGGTAGTGTATGTATCTCATGGGCTAGAGATGTACCTTGAAGCTTCTAGGGCCCTAACAGGGCTTTCCCCACCATGTGCCATTTATAATACTAGTGTGGCAGGAGAGTGACTAGGAGTACAGTCATTGCCTCTAGGGAGTACTTAGTCTGTCCTGGTATTGTGATGAAGGTAGGTACAACACATAGTGCCATGATAACCTTTGCTGAATTTTTAAGTAATTTATTTGAGAAGGGAATACTTGGCCAAGGAATGTTGGAAAACCCTATTCTAGATGCTCATGGTCTGCTTGTATCTTGTGCGCACTCTTCTCTGAACACACACCCTTAGGGCTAATTCACATGGACATATGTCTCCCAATGTGAAAAATACATGCGTAGTAAGCAGTGCTAAAAGCCCACTGATTTGTCTAGGGCTTCTCACACCAGCGTTTTTTATTCACGTCTGTGGAAAAAAAATTGCAACGTGTCCTATTTTGGTGCGGAATATGCACCTTATCTAGTTTTTGGGGATTTAACAGGCGTAGTAAATGTGCATATGAAAAATACGTGGGACACATACTCCCGTCTGAGTGAGCCCTTAATCTATGGGGGTTTGCCTTTGTTTCCGCAGGAGAAATCAGCTTGTCCAGGCCTGTCTGTTTCCTTCGGGGGTGCTAGGATATTCTACATTAACACATCCTGTCCTCTAAAAAGGGTGTGGAGAATGGGAGTAACTACCCTGTTTCCCCAAAAATAAGAACTACCTACAAAATAAGCTCTACCATTATTTTTCAATGGGGCTTGAAATATAAGCCCTACCCTGAGATCTACCAAGCAAGTTTTTGTCTTTGGCCATAGTCTTAGAAGCTTCAATGTTCAATAGGCCTGTACATTTACAGTATTCTGGGAGTACAGAGCTGTATTAGTGTTACTGACCAGTACATGAATGCCATGTATTACATAGAAGGCCAATGTCTACCTGAGCGAGAGCTATTGCTTGATGGCATCTCTCCCCTCTGGCTAAGTGGAGTAGGTATCCCATACGGACATGATAATCCTATGGGAAGATCCCTTATTATATTTATTTACTTATTTATTTATTCAGCTTTTCTTCTACTTACAATTCTCGGGGCAAAACTTTTACTCATGACCGTGTGTCAAGTCTGTACCAATGTAGAAGTAGAGGTAAGGAATACTATATGAAATATAATGTTCCCAAAACGTTTTAGCTGAGATCTGTAGTAGAATCATTCCTGTTTATTAAAGTAAACTATGCTATGGGGCTGAAAGGTAAGGAATTGGGGGTAACAGGGAGCTGCTCTTTATACTCACCAGGTTCCTCTTTTCCAGCACTGTGTCTCCGAGAAATCAGAACACGCGCAGCGTGACCCTTTTTAGAAGATAATGCGCATGTGCTCTCTCATTAAACTCTATACGAGAGCGCATGCTTACAGAGCCGTCTGCAGAGTCGTGCTGTCTGCTTCTCCGATTTCTCAGGGTTACAGCGCTGGAATGAGGGACCTGGAGAGTATAAAAAGCACCCCCCCCCCCTCTACAAGTTCCTCCCTCAGCTTTGAGCCCCATAATGTGGGTGCTGATATGTTCCCTTTAACTGGACCTTATCTTTCCCTTTTAGTTTCTGCCTGTTTATGTTCCCTCTGAGGAGGAGGAGAAGGATTATTTTTTATATGCAAACAATGTTCGGGATTACATGGCACAGTATGTAACCAAATCTATATAGGATTGTATTTCATTTTTTGAATTGATCAAAAATATGTATACAATAAAGCGTGTCTCCAAATTTTAAACATTTTGTAGGATATTTACTTAAACCAGCATTTTATACACCAGTCTAAGGCTTCCCTCACACAGCTGAAAAAGCAGCCAAGGATGCTGGAAAAAAAAAAAGCATGTGCCGTCCGGGTCCCGGCCACCGATCTCTGCCACTACTCCGGGCTTCCCCTGCACTGACAAATGATCTATTGCTGTAAACAAGGTTTGAGAACTCGCCTCCAGCAATAGACTGCTGTGATTGCCTGGGACAGCCATGAATGGCTGTGATTGCTTCTCGACGCTGGCTCGATGTCCAATCACAGCAATCTATTGCTGGAGGAGAGTTCTCAAACCTCGCTTACAGCAATAGATCATTTGTCAGTGCAGGGGAAGCCCGGGCCGCTGCCCATTCATTTCAATGGGTGACACAGGGCTGAAAACGTCCCAAAATAGAACATGCAACGCTGTTAAAGCGCAGCGTTGAAGACACAGCGTTTTTAGCCTTGTGTGAGCAGCCCCATTGAAATGTATGGGTGCGTTGTACAGCGTTTAGCGCAGCACTAAAAACTGTACAAAAACACCTGTGTGAGGGAGGTCCAAGGGTCCTTTTACACAAAACGAGTGTCAGGCAAACAATGCCCGACATTCATCCCTGTGGTGCTCGCTCTGCACAGGAGCGAGCATTGCTGGATCGCTGACAGCGCAGCCAGCAGGGAGGCGGGGCAGCTGGAGGAGAGTTCTGCTCACCTCCATTCACTGTAAGCAGCAGACGTTCAGTACTGGACGGCTGCTGCTTACACCGAGAAATGTGTTTGGATTTTAAGCTGCTTAAAAGTGAACAACTGGACGATTCTGATCCAGTCGTTCAGTTTCTGCATGTTTTTACATGGGACAATTATCGTTCAAAACCCTGCGGGAGAACACAAGCTACTTACTAGTATTAAGAGGCACAAGCTACTTACTATTGACATCGTGTGACATTAGGCCGGTCTGTTGGTCGAACTCAGATCTTAGGAACGAAAATGTCCAAGTCACCTAAAAATATGTATGGAATTAGTCTAACGAGTTCTGGATGTGTTCCTTTCCTGCGCAATTACGCAGCGTATCACGCACCTCCTGGCATATCACATGTATATTTGTGCATCCCCATTGACTTCTATGGGGACTTTTGGTGTGCAAAAGTGCCGCAAAATAGAGTATGCTGCATATTTTTTTTTTTGCATGAAATGTAAAGATGCGCACTTGTGAACGAACCCGTCCGTTAGGGCTCTATTCGCTGCATAAATGCGCACACAAACACACCCATCTGAAGCCAGGCTTAAGAGTTCCTTCACATGGACATTTACACGCGTGTGTTAGCATGCGCAAACTTTCTGAGCACAATATGCAGAGAATAAAACCCATTGATTTCAACGGATTGGTTTTCGTTTCCTTTTTTTGCCCAAATGCGAAAAAACCGCTGCATGCTCTACTTTTGTGTGCATTTAAAGTCTGTTAAAAAGAAAGCATAGGTTAGTTTTTAAAAAGCACATTGCACTTACCTGCATCAGCGTTCTGCAGCTTCTTCTATTCTTCTTTTAAAGATGGCGCCGCTGGTCTTCTCCCACGGTGCACCGTGGATTTTCTTCTCCTTCCTTGCGTTCCATTGCCGATTCCAGCCTCCTGATTGGCTGGAATCGGCACACGTGACGGGGCAGAGCTACGATGACGACGCGGTGAGCAGCTCTCCGGCACGAGCGGCCCCATTCACCAGGCAGAAGACCGCACAGCGCAAGCGCGTCTAAAAAAGCAAGAAGCCAGCGAAATTAGACGGAGCCATGGAGACGGGGACGCCAGCAACGGAGCAGGTAAGTGAATAACTTCTGTATGGCTCATATTTAATGCACGATGTATATTACAAAGTGCATTAATATGGCCATACAGAAGTGTATAACCCCCACTTGCTTTCGCGAGACAACCCCTTTAAGGCGCAAACAGGCTTGGTCACTAAGAGGTTAATGGGGTCGGCTGCAGCATCGCTGGCTTCATTGAAAGCAATGGCTAAACCTCTGCGGCAGTAATAGTGACTCCCCAGCGATAATTGTGACCCTGAAGGGATGCGAGGCTGTTTTCCAATGAAAACTCTCGCATCCCTGGGGAAATCACATGGTAAGCAGCACGATATGGAGGCGGGATTCACGGCCCCACATCACGCTCGCCCGTGTGAATTGGCCTCAGGGCTCATGTCCACGACCGTGTTTTTATGGAGTATCAAGTGTGCGTTGCATGACACGCAGTGAATGGAGGCAATGAAAGTCAGTGGACATGCTCTATTTCTCTGCACATGATATGCAGCCCTTTTATGGATTGCGTATGATACGCTGTCCATACGCACACATTGCGAGAGGGCAGTGTTTCGATACACATTCCTGCTCTGAACAGAGCGGGAATTTAAAAAAAAAAAAAAATCACACTGCGCATGTCCGTGATGTGAGATTAGTGGGCATGCGCAGTGCTATACTTGCCACATACACGACCTCTGCCGGCAGAGAGTATTGGTTGTAATTTATAAAACACCGCGGGAGACCCACAGTGTATTACGTATACGCCCGTGGACATGAGCCCTAAGGTTGCTTTCACACAGGAGTCTGTTAAAATGCTGCATTTTAAAGCGTTTTCGAACGCCATTTTTAAATGTGTTCAACAGCGTTGTGTAACGCACTCCATCATTACAATGGGTGATATGGGGCATTAAAAAGGGCTGAAACAAACTAAACTAGAGCAGATAGCGTTAGAAAATTGTAGTGTTCGAACGCTCCCTGAGAAGCTCCATTGTGATCAATCAGTGGGTTTTTTTGCGGCTTTTCACAAACCACGCTAAATGCTGTAAAAAACATTCTGTGTGAAAGAGGCCTTAGTGACAACGTCTGTTTTCTCCTTAACCCCTTATTGACCGCCCTATAGTGTTTTTAATCCCCACAGCCATAAAAACATGCTCACTCTGAGGATTAAAGCCCTGGGGGCTGTGGACATGACAGCTCCTTGTTGAAAGCTGCCGCAGTGACCCCCAGTCACGCTATTGCCGTTATCCAAGTAAACAGTTAAAAAATTAAAAATTTCATCTTTCCTCATATCCGTGAGTGGAGATGAAATTACATACCTAAAGCCCCCGGATTTATCCGCGGACCTTACCCCAGATTGCTGGGGTAATTTAAAATCTCCCTGTTGCTGGCTAGCAAACGTAGCTGAAAGCCTGGAGATTTCACGATGGGCCGCGGTCCCTGGTTACGTGTAAAAATAAAAAAGTTTAATGTTTCATCTCCCGTCATGGCTCCAATCAGTGAGGGGGAGATGAAAATATTTCCCTAAAGCCTCCGGCAATGTCCCCGACGGGATCTTTATCCTTCATCACATGATCAACCATTATCCAAATGATAATGGTGATCACGTAAAAGTTGAAGTTTAATCTCCCCTCTCCGTTGCGATTGGTGAGAGCAGATGAAACGTCTTACCTGAGGCCTCCGCATTTGAACACAGACACAACCCTGCTCCTCGGACCTTCGCCGTCTTCTGCGCATACATCTGCCTGCAAAATACCGGAAACATGCGTAGGAGCCGGGGAGGGTCCAGGAAACTTAAAATCTTCCTGCTCCCGACTACTAAAGGTAACCGAGAGCCTGGAGCAGTGACCGGCAGCCTTGTTCAGCGGTCCCCGGTCATGTGATAAAAAGGTAGCAATCTACCTTACGCCGGTCTCACACGACCTAATAAAAAATTGCGGATTCGCACGCATTTGATCCGTGCTAATACACGGATCAATCAAATGCATTGGATTACACACTTCCGCTCACATTAGCAGGTCGGAATTAAGTAATCCACTCGTAGGAAACAGAACGCAGCATGTTCTATTTTACCACAGATATCCACAACATAGAGGCCATTGTGCTTCATGGTCACGGATATACCCACAGCCCATACGTTACTACATTGTGTACGGGCAGTGGGTACCCGCGTCATCGCTAAGCGTCGCCAGCTAAATACAATATCAAATGGAGGAAATTATGACAAGACAGTGGGGAGACATGTAGCTGGGGGTGTGCTGCTGATTGACAGACTATACATGGGCCAGCAGTGTGGTGCCCACCTATTACCCCCAGGACTGATAATGGTGGCTGTGTGACAGGACAGCGGGGAAACATGTAGCTGGGGGTGTGCTGCTTAGTGACAGACTATACATGGACCAGCAGTGCAGTGCCCACCTATTACCCCCAGGGCTGATAATGGCGTCTGTGTGACAGGACAGGGGAGACATGTAGCTGGGGGTGTGCTGCTCAGTGACAGACTATACAGGGAGCTGGTGCAACAGTGCTGTGCCCACCTATTACCCTCAGGGCTGATAATGGCGGCTGTGTGACAGGACAGCAGGGAGACATGCTTCTGCTGGCTAAAGTTAGGGCTCCTTCCCACGGAGGGATTTCCGATGCGTAATACGCTGCGTAAGTCCGCTGCATTGCCCGCAGCTATTAGGTTCTATTGAACCTAATAGCTCAATGCTCATGGTGCGGCATTCCATTGCGGATTTCCGCACCGTGAAATCACCCGACCTCACCCGCGGTATGCTTTATTTGCCGTGGGTGTAAGCGTGGCCGGCCTCCATTCTAGTCAATGGAAGCCGTCCGTCACGCTATCTTCCGCTGTAGCACAGCGGAAGATAGAGTAAAAACCGCTTCCCCGCCCACCGCCAGCCGCGTCATATGACCCAGTAGATTTTGGTAGGCCGCTGTCTCCCCCTTGTGTGATGGAACCCCTAACAATAATCTGTGCCGTGTCATTTCCATAAATGTCATAGAAGGTAATGAAAATGAAGTGAACAGTTTAGCATACAGTAATTCCCCTTTCACATGGGCCAAAACTCTCACTTACCCAAAGGAAGCAGCTGGTGACATCACCAGCTTGTCCACACTCATGAAGCTCTGTTAGACTACACATGCGATACTGGACAATGCACCCATCCTCAGCCCTTGTTGGCCTGTGGTTCACATTCCTATGTGGGTCAGAAGCGGTGTTGTGTCTCCTTAAGGAGAGCACCCAAAAAGTATGTGGAGACACCTAAGGGGTAAATGGGTCAGGGAATGGTATAGTCACTACCCAAGCACTGCACACAGAAGAGGCATTTGAAAACCTAAAAAATGAGTAAGAACACTTATAAGGTGATGCTAGCTCCTCTGGGATATCTATGCAAATAAGGATGAGAAAATACCTCTATAGCGCCATCTATTGGATGCAGCATTGCTTCAAATCCAAGTGATTTATCACAAGCCTTAACCTGACTTAAATGGTTATTTACCCTAATGAGTAGGCAAAAAAAAAAAGTTCTGATCCCAGGAATGCACAAAAATAAAGACTGAAAAACTGGTTGCTCATTAGCAGGGGCGTACCTAAAGCCTAAGGGGCCCGAGTGCAAAAGTTCAGCTGGGCCCCCCTCCATCTGTACCCGTACCTATACCTAAACCGTGCTAATTTACAAACATGATCTAGCCCCTTGGTGCTTTTTATTGCGGTATACTGCTTCCATTGATTTGAATGCGATTACTCAGACGTGAGCTCGGAAGCGGTGATTTTTAAGCGCTATCTGTCCTGTATTTGCGTTTTCTAACGCACCTCCCCACCCATCACAATTGTGGGGTGCATTAAAACCGCTTTACCATGCGTTCAAAAGTGCTGCTAAAAATTGAGGTAAAAAACCCACGATTTTAAGCTGTGTTTTCTGAATGCACGTCTTAGAGCAGCCTTAGGCCCCGTGCACACGGGCGGAAATTCCGCTGCCGGATTTCCCGCAGAATTTCCACCCATGGAAGCTGCCATAGGATTGCGTTAGAAAACGCAATCCTAGGCAGACGGCCGCGGTTTGTCCGCGCGAAATCACACGTGGAAAACAAACCGCGGCATGCTCTATTTCTGTGAGGGGATCGCAGAGCCCCGCACAGAAACGTCACTCGCCGGCCGCTGGCACCGGTCTGCGCATTTAGGACGGCAACTCCCACAGCCTAGAAGTTTGTATGATCTAGAGCACAGGTGTCAAACAATGCCCGCGGGCCGAATCCGGCCTGCCGCCTATGCAGTAAGTTCCCTCACTCCTCCGTGCTGCTGTCAGTAGGCAGTCTGCTCTCGGCTTGTTCTGTCTAATGCAGACAGTAATAGAGGAGTGCCGATAGCAGACTGACAACGGCCGCGGAGGAGGGAAGGGGAGTGCAGAGAACATGATCTCTGCAGCAAGGAGAGCATCGCTGAGGAGGAGCAGCTGCAGGGTGAGAGCCTTGTGTGTGTGTGTGTGTGTGTATATATATATATATATGTGTGTGTGTATATGTATGTGTGTGTCATATATATATATATATATATATATATATATATATATATATATATATGTGTGTGTTTGTGTATCCCCCTGTATATAGTGGCATGTCTGGCCAAGGCTGGTGTAACCTGTGTATTCCCTCTATATAATTATATATATACAGCTGATATAACTTATACCAGCTATACATATATAATTATAATTCCTTCTCAATAGAACCTAATAGCTGCGGGCAACGCAGCGGATTTTCGCCGCGAATTACGCGGCGGAAATCCGTTCGTGGGAAGGAGGCCTATGTGTGTAAAATATATACACATACATACACACATACATATACAAACACACACACACCGCTGTAGGAGCAACTGTAAGAAACAAAATAAATGGTGGGAATATGGCGGCCGCCTGATCTTTCACGCACATAGTATTCATAGGGGAGGTCCTATATTTTCTCGGTCAAGTATTAACGGGAGAGAATACTGCTGGTGAAAACGAAACCACAGAAAGCTTAGGCTTAGTTTTGTCCCAATATACGGCCGTGACCATCACCAGCGATGCTTTTTTTTTTTAGAGGATTAAATCGCATCGCTGCCGCGCACATTAAAAACCACATGTTTTTGTTTAACGCGCAAGTCGGTAGGACTTTCCAATGTTAACATTGCAGCGCATATTTGTCGCCTTGTGATGCGATAAAACGCAGCCTCCATAGGATTACATGGGAGATTTTAAAAAAACGCACTGCGCAGAAGGACACAGCAGGCTGCGATTTTCTCTCTCAACATCACATCAGTGAAAACCTTGCTGAAGGGAAGGGAATAGAGATGAGCGAACGTACTCGTTTCGAGTACTTACGCACCCGAGTACCGCCATTTTCGAGTACATCAGTACTCGCGCGCAAAGATTCGGGGGGCGCCGTGGCGGCACGGGGGGTAGCAGTGGGGAGTGGGGGGGAGAGGGAGAGAGGGCTCCCCCCTGTTCCCCGCTGCTACCCCCCGCACCGCCACGCCTCTCCCCGCCCCCCGGCGCCCCCCGAATCTTTGCGCGCGAGTACTGAAGTACTCGAAAATGGCGGTACTCGGGTGCGTAAGTACTCGAAACGAGTACGTTCGCTCATCTCTAGAAGGGAACCGTCGGGAATCATTGGCTGCGAAATCTGCTTTTTTTTTTTTCAATAACCAACGCATCAGTTAAAAATGGCGCGATTTTACCCGCCGGTTTGAAACCACCCTAGAGAAAAATAGGGCAAAAAGATCATTTCCTGCAGATCTGACGTCCTTGAGAATGGGAAGGCTGTCCGACAGTGAAGAGACCCTCGACGTTCAGCAATCTTGAAACCCTTCGTTTTATGGACTGCTTTTTGCCTGTGACTCACCTTTTTTTTTTTTTATAAGCTTTTTCTTTCAAAGAATTATGACGGAGGATCCTGAAAAACTGCGCAATATTTTACACCGATTGAGTAAACAGAAAACATACCCAAACACAGCGGCCTTTGTTTTATCTGGGAATGACACTTGGTGTAAAATCCACATTTTTAATAAATAATAAAACGTGATTTGAATTTGTTTTTTTGTTTTACCTTATTTATGTTTTTAACTCCTGATTACCCACGCTGTAAAGCCGGCTGCACATGGCTGTGACGGGCTCCGCCATGGAATTCCAGGGCGGAGCCTGTCACGGCGGCCCCAAGAGACCCCAATACTTACCTCCAGTTTCGGAGTCCCGCATGACGCCTCAGCGCGCATGGGCAATCGAGCGCGTGACGCACCGCAGCGGCATGTGACGCGGTAGGCGTAGAGGCGGTTTCACACTATCTTCCGCTGTGCTACAGCGGAAGATAGCGTGAATGGACGGCTTCCACAGACTGCAATGGAAGCCGTCCGCGCGTACACCCGCGGCAAATAGAGCATGCCGTGGGTGAGGACGGGTGATTTTACGGTGCGGAATTCCGCTGTGAAATTCCGCACCGTAAGCATTGAGCTACTAGGTTGAATAGATCCGTCTGTGGGAAGGAGCCTTAAGGCCTCATGTCCACTAGCAAAATGGAATTGCGGTTTCCGCAGCGGATTTGCCCCTAGGGAATCATTGGCCATCCGTGGTCCATTAAACTGATTTTTGCACCCGCGGATGGAATTTTAATAGAATTGCGTTTTTCACGCGTGGGAGAAAAAAACCCAGCATGCTCCATTTTACCGCGGATCGGCCACATTGCTATCACATTGATAGCAATGTGTGCAGATATCTGCATGCAAAAATTATACAATAGAAAGCTGATTCTACGCGGATTGTATTTTTCCAGTGGACATGAGGCCTAAGGCCGCCTGCAGACGGCCGTGTCGCATCCAGCTGCTCGCAACGGGACCCGACCTGAGCGCCTGCAGAGAGCAGTGCGGAACTCGCCCGCTCCCGCAGCTCTGACTCATGTGCCAGCAGAATTAGAGCATGGCGCGGTTTGTTTTCTGCGCGTGATTTCGCGTAGACAAACCACGGCCTTCTGCATAGGATTGCGTATTGAAATTCAATCCTATGCAGGCGTGTACAGCCGGAAATGTACGGTGCTTCGTCTGGCATAGACTGAAGTGGCAGCGGTGCGCACTCGTCATCAGCTGATTGGCAGGGATTCTGAGAGGCAGATCAACACTTCACTGCGCATAGATCATCAGTACTGGAGTCCCAGGGAACCCTTTTAACCCCTTGCCACCGCAGCACGTGAATGTATGTATATGTTAGGAAGCAGCTTTCTGGAATGGACTTGCATCTACATCCTACAGATCTGAGCCCATCTACTGCTGAAGACTGTTGCTAATGACAGTTGGCCTCCCGCAGTCACAGCGGGGATGGGTGAGACAACCGATTCCCGCTGTTAATGCTTTGCATGCAACGATTGCTCTTATTTCATTAGGTTTTTGCATGTAATCAGATATACTTCAGTCTAAGCCGACCTGAGTATAAGCCAAGGTACCAACTTTTACCCCAAAAACCTGGGGTCAATTATTAACTTGAGTATAAGCCAAGGGGTAATATTAGGTACCTCGGCTAACACTTGGATCGGCTATACTCAAGTATGCATTGTGGCTGCTGCTACAGGCCAAGTGGGCAGTATCCCCCTAGGTAAACTAATTAAGGGGTGTATTGTTAAAATTTTGTGGCTGCTCAACAGCTCTACAACTGTGCTATGGGGCTTTAAAGGCCTTCAAGCAAAATGTCTGTTACGTCTGCTGCTGGTATATGTTGCTCAAAGCTTCAGTTTACTAGCAGCACAGCCCTGAGAGGGTTAATTGATTGAGCTGCCTGGGTGTGGTACTTCCTGCAAGCCAATCTCCTGGCTCTGTGCATACATATAAAGCCAGCTCTTGGCAGTCTGTGTCTGGGTTTCAGACTGAGCAGTTATGAATCCTTGTCTTGAGGTATCTGCCTTTTTCCCACGCAGAACTTGTAAGTGGTTATGTGTCTCTCAGCTTCCCGAAGACGGTTTGGACACCTGTAGTCCTTGTCTCCGTTATATGCATTCCCTTTACAGCTGTGGCCTCTGTACGTCTTGTCTGCTCTGTGTGTCAGTTAATGTAACTTGACACAGTCTCCTATCTCACCTTGTGTAGCTGACTGTCTATTCCCCTATATTATTGAGATGGCACTATATTTGATAGTTGGCGGTGTGCCCCATGCTATGTCCTGCTCCACTTGCAGTTGGCAGTGTGCCCCCTGCTCTGTCCTGTCCCAGATGCAAGCTTTCTGTGTGATCTGTGTCTTGCAGTTTCATGCCCGTTTGTACGTTTACGTTCTGTCAGTTTAGTGTTACCTCATCTCCTGTGTGAATGTTGTCCGGGTCTCCTGGACTCATGGTTAGTGTAGGGAATAGCGGTATAACCAGGAGCTTAGAAGTTCGCCCGCTAGCTTCACGTTTTGTCTAAAATGTCAAGTAATACCTGTTCTTTATAATCAGCCTATCTGTTAGTAGTGGTTGCATTTTTGGCTTCTGTATGCAGTGTTTTCTATCTCTGTGTATTCTGTTCCGTCTCTGTTATATGCCATGCGTGTGTCCTGTTCTGTGGCTCCTAGGATCAGCTATGGCCCAGATCCGAAGACCGCTGGGCCGCCCTCTTATTTGGGCAATGTCTACGCTTAGGTTGGGCCACTGTCGACCCCCCCCCCCCCCTTTTAGCACAGGGTCAGTGGCATGGATTCCATGTGAATTTCCTGTGTGCATCTTTGGTCACGATGGTGTTGGCAGTCTGCTAAATCTGCCCACACGATCATAACAGTCTGTTCAGAAAGCCACATAGTACTGTTTACATTTTGGGTCCCATTTGTGCATACTAACATAGTGAACAAGCTTTCATGCGATGCAACAGAGAGGAAGGCTCCATAGGGTAACATGGGCCACGAAACCTCACGAGTCGCGGGCATATCGGGATGTCGCACCCTCCAAAACATGTGAATTGCCCCATTGGAAAGCATAGGCCGAACAAACACGCGATTTGTCGCAGTGTGACTTTGTCGCTCATGTAAACGCGGCCTGAGTATTAGGGGACTCCCTAATATATACGAGCCTCCTAACATTTAGGCCATGTTACTGTACAAATCTTTGATAAGATATATATTTCCATCTGTTTACTTTATTCTGGACGCACATTAGAAAAACTTCAGGTTTTTTTTTAACAATTTAGGAGACGTACAAATTTTACATTGATTTTTAACATTTTGAGGAACACTTTTTTTTCCTGCACCAAGCCAAGATTGCAAAGTCTCATGGGTGTCCAAATGATAGATCCCCCCACAAATGACCCCATTTTATAAACTACACCCCTTAATGTATTCACTGAGGGGGTCAGGAGGATTTTTACCCCACAGGTTTTGTCAAGAATTAATGCAATTTGGAGGGGAAGAAATTAAATTTCATATTTTTGCAAATATGTCATTTTAATTTTAATGATGGGATTTTTTTCTATATTGCACATGAAGATGAGGATTGGCACCCCAAAATGGAGACCCCCCGTATGTCCCGTGTTCAGAGATATACCCATTGTGGCCCTAATCTTGTGTCCGTATGCACAATGGGGCCCAAACCGAAAGGAGCAGCCGGTGGCTTTGTGAACAGTTATTTTGCATGAAAGTGTTTTAGGTCCCATTGCTCACTTGTGGAGCCCTTGAGCACTTTGGAGAACCCCCACAAATGACCCTGTTTAAAAAAACTAGACCCTTTAACGAATTCCTCTAGGGCTGTGCTGCGTATTTTGACCCACAGTATTTGAATGAATCTGAGCAAAGCAGAAGGAAAAAAGTTAAAGTTGTACTACCTCTAGCTTGGATACAAAATGTGAAACAGACCCCGTTGTATCGCCTCTAGCTTGGATACAAGACGTGATATGGGTGGGCAAGCTGCCACTTGGGATGCATTATGCATTGACACTTGGGGGTCAGGATAACAGCATGCTGACAATAGAGGGCAATGTATAGCTTTATGTCTTTGGTGATGTTAAATTCATTCTCTGTGGCTGATTTTACACAAGTGAGCACTATATCAGCCCGAGAAACTCAAACCAATATCTCGCATGGCAAATATGCGAGTGTGTCTGCCAGTGCAGTGCGCCTTGTAAGAACAATGCATTGCGATGTGTGTATGTGTGTAAAATATATACACATACATACACACATACATATACAAACACACACACACTGCTGTAGGAGCAACTGTAAGAAACAAAATAAATGGTGGGAATATGGCGGCCGCCTGATCTTTCACGCACATAGTATTCATAGGGGAGGTCCTATATTTTCTCGGTCAAGTATTAACGGGAGAGAATACTGCTGGTGAAAACGAAACCACAGAAAGCTTAGGCTTAGTTTTGTCCCAATATACGGCCGTGACCATCACCAGCGATGCTTTTTTTTTTTAGAGGATTAAATCGCATCGCTGCCGCGCACATTAAAAACCACATGTTTTTGTTTAACGCGCAAGTCGGTAGGACTTTCCAATGTTAACATTGCAGCGCATATTGATGCGATAAAACGCAGCCTCCATAGGATTACATGGGAGATTTTTAAAAACGCACTGCGCAGAAGGACACAGCAGGCTGCGATTTTCTCTCTCAACATCACATCAGTGAAAACCTTGCTGAAGGGAAGGGAATAGAGATGAGCGAACGTACTCGTTTCGAGTACTTACGCACCCGAGTACCGCCATTTTCGAGTACATCAGTACTCGCGCGCAAAGATTCGGGGGGCGCCGTGGCGGCACGGGGGGTAGCAGTGGGGAGTGGGGGGGAGAGGGAGAGAGAGAGGGCTCCCCCCTGTTCCCCGCTGCTACTCCCCGCACCGCCACGCCTCTCCCCGCCCCCCGCCCCCCCCCGAATCTTTGCGCGCGAGTACTGAAGTACTCGAAAATGGCGGTATTCGGGTGCGTAAGTACTCGAAACGAGTACGTTCGCTCATCTCTAGAAGGGAACCGTCGGGAATCATTGGCTGCGAAATCTGCTTTTTTTTTTTCAATAACCAACGCATCAGTTAAAAATGGCGCGATTTTACCCGCCGGTTTGAAACCACCCTAGAGAAAAATAGGGCAAAAAGATGGAGAACTGGGAGGTGACCCGCTAATCTCTATGGTGCTGTAAGTTTGGGTAAATCCAATAGGTGGTGCAACACGTTTCTGTAAAACCAACAGAGGGCGCTGCAATGTTACTGTAGAAACCAATGGACAGCATGGCAGGTAGCTATACATAAACTATACAAAATCTGATTGGTTGCTGCTGCCGCCGCCATTTTTTTAAAAGGTACGCTCAGTTCTTTCATAGAGAACAAGAAGGTAGGTACTTACAATTCAGGTAGGTAGGTTCAGTTTGGGCCTGGGAGAGACTCCAGTGGAGACTGACGGAAAAATGGCTGCTTACAACCTGTGGTCCTTGTTTCGGGTGCGTTTGTCACCATCGATCTAATGTATCTTACTGCATAGATATATATCTAGCTATAAAAATAGATAGTTATATATCAATATAGATATTTCTAAAAATATCTAGCTTTACGTATAATTTAAACTTCTATAGTTATGGTTTTGTAAGGCTGAAAACAGACATACAGAATTTGTATTATTATCAGCATTATTCTTATAATTGCCATTGATGTTATTCCAGGGTCAGGTAATACACTGCATGAGGCTTTGACCAATTTTTACTATTTTAGGTAAAAAGCTGCATTGACTGCACTTCTGCATTTAGTGCGATATGGTAGGACTGCAAGCAAAGCCTGAGACAAGATCTTGGTGCGCCCCATGACAATACATATCAGGTAGGTATCCTGCCCTAGAGGTATGAAGGCACCATACAGCAGCACTCATCTGTAATCCAACCTGCAGGGACATTGTGTGCTGCTGTAATGCCCCAAAGTTACTGTAAGATTCTATTGCTTTACTGGTTTTTGCTTTTTTTGGTGTTTTTTATCTTTCATCCCAGTGCTACAAAGACCGAGGACAGAAAGCTCTGGCACTGAAATACTGTGATGAGGCTTCAGCCATGCCACCGGTTACTAAAGAGGTGAGGACTGTCAGTAGTAACGTGGTAACACAATTCAACTGTTGTTTCAGCCATTAATTTACTGACCTACTCCACTGCTTACTGTATTGATTCTCTAGAATAGAGCCTCCATAGCCGCCTGTTCCCCATCTTCTATACTAGAAGCTAGAAGTGGTACAACGCAGTACTAGAGTCCCCTTGCCTGTCCTTATCTTCTCTTTTATCCAAGCTACAAGGCGTACAACAGGGTACTAGAGCCTCCATTCCCATCTGTATAACCTCTTGTATCCAAGCTAGAAGTGGTACAACAGGACACCAGAGCCTCCTTGCCCACGTTTCATGTTTTGTCACCAGCTGCTTCCTTTGGGTAAGTGAGAATAGTGAGAATTTTGGCCCATGTGAAAGGGGAATTACTGTATGCTAAACTGTTCATTTTCATTACCTTCTATGACATTTATGGAAATGACACGGCACAGATTATTGTTAGGGGTTCCATCATACTCCCCTTCTGTAGCCGCACCGCCTCCACGCTCCCCTCATGTAAGCCCACTTTCCTAGTGTAACCGTATTGTCACCACACCCCCCTTATGTAACCATACCGTCTTCACACTCCCCGCATGTAACCATACCACGGTTCGAAAAGTGTCATAATAGAGCCTTAAAGGGGTTCTGTCATTAAAAACAAAAAAATATACTGTATACTTACCGATTGCTCCCCAGGGAGCCTGCTTACCTCTTCTTCTTCTTATCCCAAATCTTCTCCTGGAGCCGCTTGTCACTTCGGTCACGTGACCTCCAGCAACCCGATTTTCCTCCATCCGGTCAAAAAGTGTACATTGCGCTACCTTCCGCTTCCTTCACTAGTGACGTATGCGTACATTGCCTTGTCAGGAAGCACGGAATGAAAGCAGCCGTGCGAGACAATGGCGCGACTGCGCACCCCGCACACGACTGCGCATGCAGCTATCCTGGAGATAGCTATAGTCTATGGAATATACACGGGCTTTAGCCTTGGCAGTCGTCGTCTTTAAAATCTATGTATAGCTACCTCCCATGCTGTCCATTGGTTTCTACAGTAACATTGCAGCGCCCTCTATTGGTTTTACAGAAACGTGCTGCACCTATGCTCCCTTTAATAAATGATCCCCAAATAGGGGACGTATCAGATGCAACACGCTCAGGCAGCACTCCGGGCGCACCCACAATGCTCTGAGGGAGCTGGAAGACCTTTGCATAGCCCCACCCAACGCTTTCTCAACCGCGCCCTCCCCCCTCCCCCTCACATCCTCCTCAGTCCTTCCTCTTGCACCGTGCTCACGCATCCTAGGCTTGCAGAGCCTGCAGGACTCGTCACCTCCCTACGCAGGATGGTTAAGCAGACGATGACACTAGAAGCAAGCACTAGTTTGCCTCTGAAGGTGCGTCCGTCGGTCGTTTTGAGAGATCTCTTTTGGTGGACGCATTTCGAGTGGGGACGGACGTAAACTTTTTCCCAAAAAAAGGAAAATTGGCTTCGAGCCCATAGGGCTTTATTGGCTTCCCCTGGGCTGGCATTAGTAGACCCTAGTAAGAATAAGAATAGATCAGCATGGTCATCTGAAGAAGTTAAAATGTACAGCAGGCCTTTTTTTTCCCCGCCATACATAAATAAATTCATCCATCCATCCATAACTATAGATTATATAGAGAAATAAATCTTGCTATTTGTATAGCGATAGATAGATAGATAGAGTGAGTAGATTATAGACATACATTATATCCACATGATAGATTTTAGATTATTTATATCTGTGTAGATTTTATCATCTATATTAATTAGATAATCCATAGATCTATTATCTATCTATCAATCAATAGATCTATTATATAATCAACATACATTATAGAATCTACATATATACATAATACAGCTTTATGTGTTTGTGTATGTATGTAGATATATAAATATATATATATATATATCATCTAAAATCTATCTTTAATCTATATGCACAAAATCTATATAATCTATATCTACATAATTAATAAATAAATAGATAGATTCATTCATTCATACTCATTCATTCATACATACATACATACATACACACTGTATGCAAATGAGCCAGGTGTCTGGCAGGCTGATGTCACTGCATTGTGATGTCATCAATTTAGAAGTATAAATACCGGACTTGGCAGCCATGTTAGTCAGTCTCCGCTGCAGCTCGGAGACGGGAGGTGGGGGAACCCCTATCTCCTCCGAGAAGCCACAGAACTGGACCCTTTTTATTTTTAGCAGAGTGCATTTTTTATGCAGCACACAAGGGGGAGACAGCGGCCTACCAAAATCTACTGGGTCATATGACGTGGCTGGCGGTGGGCGGGGAAGCGGTTTTTACTCACTCTGAGGAGTAAAGCCCTGGGGACTGTGGACATGACAGCTCCTGGCGGAAGATGATGATTGGTATTTGTTTCGGGGGTGGGGGGAGAAAATTCCGGAATACTTATTGGGTGTCTCGTCTGAAGTTTTTGCATCTATGGTCGGGGAATGGGAGAGCCCAAATCTTATAGTTCCAGTGTATGTACAACCTTCCACGAGAGCGCGGGGACGTTACTAGTCTAAGTAAACGATGCGCATAAATGCCACAAATGTATTAACCCTTAATCGTACTGACCAGCAGATTGTGTGCCTTTAGGAAAAGCATAGGTGTACCGTCAGGTGTCACAATTGCAAACCGGCCCCTGCGGTGAGGGAACTCAGAGGCCCCCACCATATAAAGAATGTGCATGGAGTGCATTACTCCCTTGCCGCACTGCCTGTTGTGGGAGGGGGTGGAGGGTTGGCCAATGCAGTGTACAGCGCGGAGCTGGTTGATGACATCATCATTCTTCTGCTCCTGGCACCCGTGTGGTCTCCTCACACTACCAGACGCCTGTTTTGGGAGGGGTGGAGGGTCGGCCGACGCGGTGTACGGCGCGGAGTTGGATGATGACATCATCATGCTGCTCCTGGCGCCTGTGTGGTCCCTTCACACTGCCGGACGCCTGTTGTGGGAGGGGTGGAGTGTCGGCCGACGCGGTGTATGTAGTGGAGCCGGATGATGACATCATCATTCTTCTGCTCCTGGCACCTGTAGAGAGCATTGGTCCTGTTCCGGAGGGCTGGTCCCATGACTGTCATATTCTGACTGCCCTGTGTTTGTCCCCCCCTTCCCCACGGCTCAGGGGTCAATGTATTTCTTGGAAGCCCCTTGAGAACATGGCCATATGAGGCCTGGTGAAGTGTAGTTCTTATTTTCCCATCTCTCGATGCCTGTGATGTATTCCAGCATTAATGCCCGGATACATTGTGTCCTGCGGGGGGCAGATTATCTCCATATCAAACACAACGCTTGGTTTTGGAAGTTCTTTTCCCATCCCTGCATTCAGCATCCCATAACTTCTGCATCTTCCCCGGTCAGAGGTAGGTGAGGCCTTGCTTTCTACGTGACGACCTTTTTGCCCCATTTTGGGTCCATACTTTTGATCACTTAGTATTTTGCCTCCATTTATTAGAGGTTTGTCTTTTTCTCCAGTTTTTCTGTGTTTGATAGTGTATTCAGTGTATTGTACAGGCCATTACGGATATGGTGATACCAAATATGGGGGTCTTCACCCCCCCTCCCATATGAAATAGAGGAAAATGCACAGAAAAGTTGAATATCTATATCTCTCTCTATAGGGGCCACAACAGCCATGATTATACAAGAGGCTTCTGTACCGCAATGCCTCATCAGTTACAGTAGTGATCATAGGTAATGGCAAGCAGGGACACCTGTTGTCATGGCAACCAATCGGCCCGCCACGATTACAAGGGCCAGACGACATAACATAGGGAGCATGCTCCCTCGGGGAATCCTCTACTTGCTGCCATCTCAACAGAATGTAGGAGTTTAATAGTAGGGATCGCTATCCTTATGTACCCTGCTGTAGCAGTGGGAAGCCCGCTATCGGATGGTGTGAGCTCAGCTTCTGATCCCACGCCATCCACATGATGTACGCTTGTGTCCTGTTGTGGCAAGTACCACACAGCCAGGACAGACGTACATCCGGTGGCATTAAGGGTTTAACCCCTTAAGAGATAACTTATGTCCTGGGTGGTTGGTACTTGCTGTAAACTCGTGGGAGCAGAATCTGAGATTGTACTATCCCACAGTGGGAGCTGGCTGGGACTGACAGCAATCTATGCTGATCGTGGCATGTAAAGGGTTCACAGAGGGAGCTGGCTGGGACTGACAGCAATCTATGCTGACCGTGGCATGTAAAGGGTTCACAGTGGGAGCTGGCTGGGGCTCACAGCAATCTATGCTGACCGTGGCATGTAAAGGGTTTATAGAGGGAGCTGGCTGGGACTGACAGCAATCTATGCTGACCGTAGCATGTAAAGGGTTCGCAGAGGGAGCTGGCTGGGACTGACAGCAATCTATGCTGACTGGGCATGTAAAAGGTTTACAGGGGGAGCTGGCTGGGACTGACAGCCATCTATGCTGACCGCGGCATGTGGAGGGAGCACAGAGGGAGCTGGCTGGGACTGACAGCAATCTACGCTGATCGCGACATGTAAAGGGTTTACAGAGGGAGCTGGCTGGGACTGACAGCCATCTTTGCTGACCGCGGCTTGTAAAGGGTTCACAGTGGGAGCTGGCTGGGATTGAAAGTAATAAATGCTGACCACGGCATGTAAAGGGTTTACAGAGGGAGCTGGCTGGGGCTGACAGCAATCTATGCTGACCGTGGCATGAAAAACATAGTAACATAGTAACATAGTATGTAAGGCCGAATGAAGACATTGTCCATCTAGTCCAGCCTGTCTATCCTACTGTGTTGATCCAGAGGAAGGCAAAAAACCCCAAGGCCAGAAGCCAATTAGCCCTTTTTGGGGGAAAAATTCCTTCCCGACTCCCTAATGGCAATCAGACTGTTCCCTGGATCAACCCCTAATAGTTCCTACCTGCCTGTATACCAGGATTGACACTTAACCTAATATTTATATCCTGTAATATCCTTCTTCTCCAGAAAGACATCAAGTCCCCTTTTAAACTCCTCTATCGATTTTGCCATCACCACTTCCTCCGGTAGAGAGTTCCACAGTCTAACTGCTCTTACAGTAAAGAACCCCTTTCTATGTTGGTGATGAAACCTACTTTCCTCTAATCGTAGCGGATGTCCTCTTGTTACCTTTGTGGTCCTGGGTGTAAACAGATCACGGGAGAGATCCATGTGTTGTCCCCTCATGTACTTATACATGGTTATTTGGTCGCCTCTTAACCTTTTTTCTAGAGTAAATAGTCCCAATTTGGATAGCCTCTCTGGGTATTCCAGTCCCGTCATTCCATGTATTAGTTTAGTTGCCCTTCTTTGAACCCCTTCAAGCACTGTGACATCTTTCCTGAGCACCGGTGTCCAGAATTGTACGCAGTATTCCATGTGAGGCCTGACAAGTGCCTTATATAGTGGAAGGATAATGTTCTCGTCCTTCGCCCCTATACCTCTTTTAATGCACCCCAAGACTTTATTTGCCTTTGCAGCAGCTGACTGGCATTGGTTACTCCAGTTTAGTCTATTATCCACTAATACCCCTAGATCCTTTTCCATATCACTTTTCCCTAGTGGTACCCCAATAAGTGAATATTGGTGACATCCGTTTCTCCTGCCCATGTGCATAGTCTTACATTTTTCAACATTGAACTTCATTTGCCATTTTTCTGCCCAAGCCCCCATCTTATCCAGGTCCGTTTGTAGCCGCACATTGTCCTCCGTTGCATTAATTATATTGTATAATTTTGTGTCATCTGCAAATATTGATATTTTGCTGTGCAGCCCCTCTATCAGGTCATTAATAAATATGTTGAACAGAGTGGGGCCTAATACTGAACCCTGTGGCACCCCGCTAGCGACTGTGGTCCAATCAGAGTACGAACCATTTATTACCACCCTCTGCTTTCTATCGTTGAGCCAATTTTTTACCCACTTACACACGTTTTCGCCCAGTCCGAGCTGCCTCATTTTGTATATTAGCCTATTATGTGGCACAGTGTCAAAGGCTTTAGAGAAGTCCAGATATACAAGATCAATAGATTCCCCCTGGTCCAGCTTAGAGCTTACTTCATCGTAGAAACTGATCAGATTTGTCTGACATGAGCGACCCTTCATGAATCCATGCTGGTGAGGAGTTATTCCCTTAATCTCCTTGAGGTACTCATCGATGGCGTCTCTCAGAATCCCCTCGAAAATTTTTCCTGTTACTGAAGTGAGACTTACTGGCCTGTAGTTACCAGGCTCACTTTTGCTCCCTTTTTTGTAAATTGGAACCACGTTGGCAATGCGCCAGTCCAATGGTACTACTCCGGTCTTGATAGTGTCTAGAAATATTAGGTATAGCGGCCTAGCTATCTCGTCACTTAGTTCCTTTAGTATCCTTGGGTGTAATCCATCTGGGCCCGGTGATTTATCAATTTTAGTTTTCTTTAGACGCTTCCGCACCTCCTCCTGCGTTAGGTATGAGATATTTTGTGAGGGGTTCGTTTTATTCCCCTGCATCTCGTGTGGCATTTCCTTTTCTTTGGTGAACACACTTGAGAAGAAGCTGTTTAGTAGATTTGCTTTCCCTTCGTCATCATCAATGATTTCTCCTGCATTGTTTTTTAAAGGGCCAGCGCTCTCCCTGCAAATCCTTTTGCTGTTTATGTAGTTGAAAAATAGCTTCGGGTTGTTTCTGCTCTCTTTTGCGATCCGTCTTTCTGCTTCCTCCTTGGCAGTTTTGATCGTATCTTTGCATATTTTGTTTTTTTCCCTGTATGATTTTAGCGCTTCTTCGCTGCCTTCTTGCTTTAGTAGTTTGAACGCTTTCTTCTTTTCGTTTATTGCCCCTCGTACCGTCTTGTCGAGCCACATTGGTTTCCTTTTAGCTGAGTTTCTTTTATTTTTAAAGGGAATGAACTGCTCACATGAGGTGATTAGGATCCTTTTGAACTTTTCCCATTTTTCCTCCGTACTGATATTTTTGAGGATGTTGTCCCAATTAATGTTACCGATAGTAGTTCTAAGCTCATCAAATTTTGCTTTACTAAAGTTTAGTTTCTTTGCCACTCCCTGATAAGGCTTCCTATTGATTGACAGCTGGAAGTTGATTATATTGTGGTCGCTGTTCCCCAAGTGCCCCTCAACCTGAACCCCCCTTATACGTTCCGGTTTGTTAGTTAGTACTAGGTCCAGAATGGCCCTCCCTCTTGTTGGTTCCTGCACAAGTTGGTTCAGGTAATTGTCTTTAATTACTCTCAAGAACTTATCACCCCTGTGAGATTTGCAGGTTTCGTTCTCCCATGTTATATCTGGGTAATTAAAGTCCCCCATGATAATTACTTCGTTTCGTTTTGACACCTCTTCTATCTGCCTTAGTAGTAAGTCTTCAGTTTCTTCTGTTGCTTTTGGTGGTCGATAGAAGACCCCTATCAGGATTTTGTTATTTTTTCCTCCCTGTATTTCTACCCACAGAGATTCCACCTGTTCGTCTCCTACCCCTATATCCTCCCGTAGCCTCGGCTTCAAGTTCGATTTGACGTACAGACATACCCCTCCCCCTTTCTGGTTCCTTCGGTCTCTTCTGAAGAGATTGTACCCCTGCAAATTCACCGCCCAATCGCACTTATCATCAAGGTTTACAGAGGGAGCTGGCTTGGGCTGACAGCAATCTATGCTGACCGTGACATGTAAAGGGTTCACAGAGGGAGCTGGCTGGGGCTGACAGCAATCTATGCTGACCGTGGCATGTAAAAGGTTTACAGAGGGAGCTGGCTGGGGCTGACAGCAATCTATGCTGACCGTGGCATATAAAGGGAGCACAGTGGGAGCTGGCTTGGGCTGACAGCAATCTATGCTGACCGTGGAATGTAAAGGGTTCACAGTGGGAGCTGGTTGGGACTGACAGCAATCTATGCTGACCGTGGAATGTAAAGGGTACAATGGTGTCGCATCTGTAAGAAGTCCCCGCGCTGCACGCAGATGGCGCAGAGCGGTGCAGTTGGGGCCGCGCCATGTCCGCTAGGTGCTGTTATTCACCCGCCCCTCCAGCCTCCTGTGCGGCAGTAGCCATGCATGAAGACTCGGCCTGCGCTGTGCAGCTGCTTCTGTTGTGCGCATAAACCTCTCCATTTATGACCCCACTAGTCCCAGCGAAGACTAGAGAGCCCTCCCCATTACCCACAATGCCCCAGCGGAGACTATGGCCCGACCATTACCCACAATGCCCTGGTTAAAGCAGCTGTAAACACTAATGCCCACTAGAGATATGATAGCCTCATCTGCTGGATGTGCAGCTCTGCCTGCAGGAACTGAAGTCCGGCCACCGCACCCACCCCAAAAGACATGAAGTTCAGAACTGCTGCGTTAAAAAACTAGACCCCTTAACGAATTCTTCTAGGGCTGTGCTGCGTATTTTGACCCACAGTATTTGAATGAATCTGAGCAAAGCAAAAGGAAAAAATTACAATTTTAATTTTTTGGGCAATTGTGTCATTTTAA
Source organism: Eleutherodactylus coqui (assembly GCF_035609145.1). Taxonomy (NCBI): domain Eukaryota; kingdom Metazoa; phylum Chordata; class Amphibia; order Anura; family Eleutherodactylidae; genus Eleutherodactylus; species Eleutherodactylus coqui. The sequence goes on along the minus strand of NW_027101902.1, from coordinate 1,147,065 downwards.
AAGCATTTTTTTGTACAGTGTACATAGGAATGAAGACTTTCACTCCAAAATGGATCCCCGTTTGTCCCGTGTTCAGAAACCTACCCATTGTGGCCCTAATATTATGACCGTATGCACAACAGGGCCCAAACCGAAAGGCGCATCAAACGTCAACTGTGTCTTAACATTTACGTAATCGCCATTATCCATCGGATAACAGCGATCACATGACCGGGGACCGCTCACTGCGGCCCTCAGTCACTGCTCCAGGCTCTCGGCTACCTTTAGTAGCCAGGAGTAAGGAGACTTTAAATTTACCAGGCCCTCTGCAGCTTCTGCGCTTGCGTCCACCATCTTGCTGATGGGCATATGCGCTCACATGGACCATGCTCCATTTTCGTGCGGGAGACCAAAATCGGAATTTACTCACCTGCTCCGGATCTTCCCTTCGCCGCGGCTGGCTGTATAACATATCCAGTCGTGTAACGATCACAATAAAGCTGCGCTGCGAACACACAGGATAGATGATGTATACTCACTTAGGAGAGGGGAGTGTCAGCCTCCCCCCTCAGGAGTCCGAGATGGCTCTAAACAATTGTTAACTCCGAAGACTACCTCCACCAGAATCGAAAGTTGCTTCCTCACGATCCAATATCAGGAAATAGTTTTTATTATTAAACAAACACAAATAGGTCCCTTTTTGAGGGGACCCGGCATATACATACAACGCGTTTCGGCTGTTGGAAGCCTTTTTCAAGTATATCCTGCCACTCATAGATAGCTAACTTAAATATAAAATTACTAGACATACAATTCAATCACCTGGAAGAGCCACGTTGTATCGGGCGAAGTATACATCCTGGCGTGCGTCCCTGCATTGCCACCGGCTCACGCGTCATAATAACGCTGCTGGAGGACCTGTGATGATGCCGAAAAGTGGGCGGAGCAAGCGGTCACATGACTGGCAATGTCATGTGACACCGCAGATGGAATTGACAGTGAGGAGGTCACGTGACTGGCACTGTCATGTGAGCGGCACAGACACGGCACATTACGTATGGGGGTTCACAGCGGGAGAGGTGGGCTAGCCGTCACCTATTATCCCGGCTGACATGTAAAGCTCCTTCCCATGTAATAACATGATAGGCATCCTATAATGTGATACACCATGACATATCAAAAAAGGCCCATTATATAAATATATATATAAATATATATATATTATATAAATATATAAATTATATAAGTGATTTTTTTTAAAATGGAGCATGAAAAAATCTGGACCATGCTCCATTTTCGTGCGGGAGACCAAAATCGGAATTCACCTGCTCCAGATCTTCCCTTCGCCGCGGCTGGCTGTATAACATATCCAGTCGTGTGAGACCGGCCTTCGGTAGATCACTACCTTTTTATCACGTGACCAGGGACAGCTCAACGAGACCACCGATCACTGCTCCAGGCTCTCGGTGACCTTTGGTAGCCGGGAGCACAGAGATTTAAAATTTACCGGGCTCCCCAGCTGCTGCGCATGTCTCTGGCATTTTAAGGCAGGTTCATGCGCAGAAGCCGGAGAAGGTCCACGGAGGAGGATCACATTGAGGTTCAAATACGGAGGCCTCCGGTAAGAAGTTTCACCGATCTAAGAGGGGAGATTAAACTTCAACTTTTTCTTAACTTTTACATGATTGCCGCTATCCAACCGAGGATAAGGATCCCGGGGGACATCTCTGGAGGCCTATAGAAATATTGTCACCTTCCTTTACGGATTGGATTCGTTACGGAATGGATATCCATTGGCTAACGGCAATCACGTGACTGGGGACCATGTACTGCGGCCCACCATGAAATCTCCAGGCTCTCGGCTATGTTTGGTAGCCAGGAGCAGGGATATCTTAAATTACTCAGGCAAACTGCGGCTCTTGCATCGGCCAACGTTGACGACGGGCGCGTGCGCAGAAGCCGAGGTGAGGTCCAAGGGTAAATCCGGGGGCCTTAGGTATGTAATTACATCTCCCCTCACGAATATGAGCGAAGATTACATTTTACCATTTTTTAACTTTGTTTACTTTTAAGGGTGACTGGTGGTCGCGCCAACAGCAGGGAGCTGTCATGTCCACAGCCCCCAGGGCTTTAATCCCCAGAGCAAGTGTCTTTTTACGGCCCTGGAGATTAAAGGCCGCTTAGGCAGGAAGTCACTAAGGGGTTAAGGAGCAAACAGACTTCGTCACTAGGGCCGCTCTCACACAGACAGTTTTTACAGCGTTTAGCTCGGCGTTTGAAAAGCCACGGTAAACACTGTAAAACACCTCCATTGATTTCAGTGGAGCTTCTCAGTGATGTGGATTTATTTTGGGGTCTACGGCGTAATCAATAGGAATGTTTGTACCCTTCCAGATTTATGTTCAGAGATTGTGCGCACAATGTAAGAGATCACACGGAGACAAGACTGTCAGTGAAGAAAGTCTTCCTGACTGTTTATTAGTAGGCGTATAGCATCTTATATAGCATGATGAGTTAATTGCCCTTTATGGGCAGCAGGAAGCAATACGTGGTTGGGAATCAAAGCATGGGATTGGGTGGTCCAAATATGGTCTTTTTCCATACGGTCCTGCGTGAGTTGCTGTAGTCATGGACGTCCGACATCACGTGGTTTCAGGGACAAAATCAGCGCCATCTCTCCGAGTTTGATGGAGAGGGCAGGGGCGAGAATGAGCAATGTGTCGTCAAATGACGCCTGAGGGTTATGTGCAGGTAAAATGTGTCCTGAGGTTATGAGCGTGTGTTTCTATAATGCTGCATATTCTGATGACGGTTAGCAGTAATGAAACTGTCTGTTTTACTAACTGTCCCTACACTACCCCGCAGCCCTCAACGGTTGACCCTCCTCGACCTCCCAGATCGAGGCAGGCCCATCGAGCAAGCTAAGGCAAGCTCTCCGGGTCTACCACAGGGTTTTTCACAGCCCTTGTGACTGGACCACAGCTAGCCTGAGTCCCCTGTATTAGTTTAGTCGCTCTTCTTTGAACCCCCTCCAATACTGTAACATCTTTCCTGAGCACCGGTGATGAAATAAGAACATCTAAAATCTATTTGGTATCTTCGTGTCCATAACAATTTGAACTCTCAAAAAATCTGCATCATTTATGTTGTCAGAAAAAAAGCCAAAATGTCAGAATTGTACTTTTTGGGTCATTCAATTCCCCCCCCCCCCCCAAAAAATATCATAAAAAACGTCCACGGTCCAAGGGTAAATCCGGGGGCCTTAGGTATGTAATTGCATCTCCCCTCACGAATATGAGCGAAGATTACATTTTACCATTTTTTAACTTTCTGTTGACTTTTAAGGGTGACTGGTGGTCGCGCCAACAGCAGGGAGTTGTCATGTCAAGCACTGAGCTCCCATGAACGGCGGAGTCGTAGTCATGCAATGAGACTAGTGCTACGTGACCAAGATCGCTGTATAGCCCTGCGACCTCACACTCTCGGGCCGGCTTCACACCACCGGTTTCCTATTGTTCAATCCGCAGTCGTCGTCCACACGGAGGATCTGCAGCAAATCACATGCATTGAAAGATACATACTACTGCTACTTCCTTTACACTCGCGGTCATCTGCATTACAGAATCTGCAGGAACGCAGGGTCGCCGGCTGGGGTAACGGCCAGATTCTGCTGTGGTATCCCGCAATCGGAATGTGAAGCGGTTGTGTGCAGCTGGCCTTACTGAAGACAATGTAGTTGCGATACAACTCACAAGTAGCTGCGACCAATATATTGCAAAAATCCAACCTCGGTGAGGTTTTAGCACTCTATAGGTTGTGGGAACTTGCGCGACCCCATTGATATATTTGAGAATGCAAGTTCACAGGGCTGCACAGCGATCTTTGGTCACATGACCCATGTCATGGCGAAAGACTCCATAGAGCTCCAGCCTTAGGGCTCATGTCCACGATTGTGTTCTCACCGCAGAGAGGCAGCGTTTTACGCATACCACCGTGGGCTCTTCGGCCAGATTCACACAGATGTATTTGCGTAGCATATTACGCATGAAAAATATACATGCTAAATACACGTCAGTAGAACCCGCTGATTGCAGCGAGTTCCTTCACATAAGTGTATTTTGCATGCGCATTTTGTCCAAAAAAAAAGCAGTCCCCTTTATTTTCTCGTGCATTTCTGCAGGGGAAGAACATGTATTATTCTAATTACACTAATTGCCTATTTCAATAAATGGCGGCATGGTTGCGTGTTTTTTTGCGCTTGCAAATGTGCTTGATTCATGCTAACAAAAGTACAGTAAGGGCCGCTTCACACAAACATATTTGTTTCAATGGGTGCCTTCAGAATTCTCTTTACAATATAGTTGCGTATAGGCTGCGGGTATATCCGCGACCACGGAGCACAATAGGCTCTATGCTGCGGATATCCGCGGTAAAATAGAACCTGCTGCGTTCTCTTTTCTGCTTCCATGGGTGGAAATTCTGCAGGAAATCCGGCAGCGGAATTTCCGCCCGTGTGCACGGGGCCTAAGGCTGCTCTAAGACGTGCGTTCAGAAAACACAGCTTAAAATCGTGGGTTTTTTACCTCAATTTTGAGCAGCACTTTTGAACGCATGGTAAAGCGGTTTTAATGCACCCCACAATTGTGATGGGTGGGGAGGTGCGTTAGAAAACGCAAATACAGGACAGATAGCGCTTAAAAATCACCGCTTCCGAGCTCACGTCTGAGTAATCGCATTCAAATCAATAGAAACAGTATACCGCAATAAAAAGCGGTGTGTGTGTGTGATTCTCATCTAGCGCAGGAAACGCGTTAATAGGGCTAATTCATGTATGGAAATTCGTTTTGCAGCTTTCCTAGCTATCCTCCGGCACGGCTACTTACCCGAAGTGATGCGAGGCGGTTTTGAGATAAAAATGCCTCACATCCGCGGGGAAATTGCATGTTGGCGAGGGAGTGATTCACGGCCCGATATCGCACTCGTCCGTGTGACGTTAGCTTTATAGTTTGGGGGATAGTTCTGGTATACACGCTGATTTTGTAGCATAGATGCGCTGTGAATTGAGGTGAATATATATTTTGGCAAGTCAGTCAATGGAGCTAAAAGAGGAGTCAAGGCATGATCTACTGACTTAGGGCTAATGCCCACGGATGGATTTCTGCCGCGTTTCATGAACCTAATAATAGCTTACTGCCTTTAAATGTTCACACATCATGAAAGAAATCGTGCCATGTTCTAATTGCCACGGGAAAACGCGCAGCCGGCGTCCATTGCAGTGAATTGAAGCCATGCATCACGTGATACATGGCGGAAGTATAGCATGATTACGCGTTTTTTTTGTTTTTTTTCAGCCTCACTGCGGCTGTAGATTGCTGCGCCCGTGTGAAGGAGTCCTAAAGAATATTTAACATTAAGCAAAAACTAGTGCCAGATTCTTGACAAGCACACAAGCTACCGCTAATCTCTGCGCCAAAACTATGCCAAATGATTGTGCCCCAATACCTTTACCTTACTTATATTTGTTACTGTATTACTTTATTATTGCAACACACTGTATGCAAATGAGCCAGGTGTCTGGCAGGCTGATGTCACTGCATTGTGATGTCATCAATTTAGAAGTATAAATACCGGCAGCCATGTTAGTCAGTCTCCACTGCAGCTTGGAGACGGGAGGTGGGGGAACCCCTATCTCCTCCGAGAAGCCACAGAACTGGACCTTTTTTTATTTTTAGCTGAGTGCATTTTTAATGCAGCACACAAGGGGGAGACAGCGGCCTACCAAAATCTACTGGGTCATATGACGCGGCTGGCGGTGGGCGGGGAAGCGTTTTTTACTCTATCTTCCGCTGTGCTACAGCGGAAGATAGCGTGACGGACGGCTTCCATTGACTAGAATGGAGGCCGGCCACGCGTACACCCGCGGCAAATAAAGCATACCGCGGGTGAGGTCGGGTGATTTCACAGTGCGGAATTCCGCGATGGAATTCCGCACCGTGAGCATTGAGCTATTAGGTTCAATAGAACCTAATAGCTGCGGGCAATGCAGCGTATTACGCAGCGGAAATCCCTCCGTGGGAAGGAGCCCTAACTTTAGCCAGCAGAAGGCGCCATAGTATAAGGCAGAAAAAGAAAAGCCCCTAGGCAACCCCGAATCCAAAATTGGATTGCAGAGGGTTAAAGAGGCCCTATCCTTTTTAGAACGACGGGGTAAAATCATACGTCCTGATCAGCCCCGCCCCTGACACGTTGGCACTTTGCGATAAATAAGTGGGTTTTGTGTTGCAGTTTGGGTACCCAGTCTCTAAAAGGTTCGCCATCACTGATATAGAGGAAGCCCCGACATGTTGGACATGTTGGATACACATGGGAGTGCAGCGCCAAAAACACATGGAACCGTAGTGAGAGGAAAAACAGTGTGAAAATGGCCTTATAAAGATATATTTTTACATTTAGGCTGGATTCCGACGAGCTTACGCATATTTGCACAGACAAAGAAATAACACGCAACGATTATCTCAGCTAGTGAAATAGACAATTAGTATAATATGCGTTCTTTCCCTATGAGAATGTGCGAGAAAATATAGTATGCTGCGTATTTTTTTGTGCGATCGAAATGCACAATGTATGTACGTACGTGCGTGTATGTATGTAAGTACGTGCGTGTATGTATGTACGTACGTGCGTGCATGTATGTATGTATGTACGTACGTGCGTGTATGTATGTACGTACGTGCGTGTATGTATGTACGTACGTGCGTGTATGTGTGTACGTGCATGTATGTATGTATGTACGTGCGTGTATGTACGTGCGTGTATGTATGTACGTATGTACATGTGTTTATGTATGTACGTGCGTGTATGTATGTACGCGTACGTACGTGTATGTATGTACGTACGCGTGTGTACGTACGCGTGTGTATGTACGTACGCGTGTGTACGTACGCGTGTGTATGTACGTACGCGTGTGTACACGTACGTCGAATTTGGACAATAGTATGCTGTGCATACTAACATAACATTAGGGCCACAATGGGTACATTTCTGAAAACAATACAAACAGGGGTATCCATTTTGGGGTGTCAGTGCACATGAAAATGATTTTGGGGGAAAAAATTTTAGAATAGCACATTACCCGAACACTTTTTTTTTTTTTTTAATCTAAATTGCATTAATTCCTGAAAATGTGGGATCTAAATAATGTGGCGCGCATGCGCAGAAGCCGGCGAGCCCGGCAAATTCAAAATCTCCCTGCACCCGGCTGTCACAGATAGCCGAGTGCAGGGAGATATGACTGGGATAACGGTGATCATATAAAGTTAAAAAGTAAAAAAAAAAAAAAGTTAAAAGTTTAAAAAGTTAAAGTTTCATCTCCCCTTACGGATCGTATCCGTAAGGGGGATGAAATTACGTACCCAAGGTCCCGGATTTGTTCCCTGGTGGGATGTTGATCCGTGGACCTTACCCCAGCTTCTGCGCAAAAGTGAAAGATTGCCCAATAAATGTAACATCTCCCTGCTGCTGGCTACCAAAGGTCGCCAAGAGCCTGGAGATGTCACGGGGAGCCGCGGTATACGGTTACTGGTCACGTGATCGCCGTTATCCAATGCATAATGGCGATCACGTAAAAGTTCTTTAAAAAGTGGCAGTTTCATCTCCCCTCACCGAAGCGATCGGTGAGAGGAGATGAAACATCTTCTCGGAGGCTTCCGCATTTGAATCCAGATGCGATTATCCTCCATGGATCCTGCCAGCTCCTGGGTATGCGCCCGCCGGCAAAATGCCGGACACATTCGCAGGAGCTGGGGAGCCCAGGAAATTTTAAATCTCCTTGCTCCCAGCGACCAATGGTTGCTGCGTGCTTGGAGCAGTGACCGGGGGCCTCGTTGAGCGGTCCCCGGTCACATGATAAAGTAGCGAACTAACATTAGGCCGGTCACACATGACCGGAGAGGAATTACGGGTTCTGCATGCGCTTGATCAACGGTAATCCACGGATCAATCGCATGCATTGGATTACACAATTCCCCCCAATTAGCGGGTCGGAATTGCGTAATCCACTCGCAGAAACCACACACACATATATACACACAAGGCTCTCACCCTGCAGCTGCTCCTCCTCAGCGATGCTCTCCTTGCTGCAGAGATCATGTTCTCTGCACTCCCCTTCCCTCCTCCGCGGCCGTTGTCAGTCTGCTATCGGCACTCCTCTATTACTGTCTGCATTAGACAGAACAAGCCGAGAGCAGACTGCCTACTGACAGCAGCACTCCCCACCAGGCACACAAACAGCAGCGGGGGAGGGGCGGCCCACAAAGGACACAGAAGAACTGGCAGTATCTCAAGAGCCCTGTAGCCCCCCATGCTCCCCCTATTCATCACCCTCAGGGGCAAACACAAGGGGCCCACGCCAGCACCCTCCACCAGACTCACATTGCGAAGAGGAGCAATGGGATTGGCGCGCACACCTGCGTTCACTCCCCACCAAAAGAGATCTGGACGAATCTCTATATAAGCTCGAACAATCCCACAAAAGAGACATTACAGGTCTACAAAAAGACATCCTGCACGTAGGTCAACGCCTTGGGGAAGTGGAGGAAATACAGGAAAAGCTAATTGACACTGTCGACTCGCACAGAAAGGTCATCCAAGCACAGTCGGCCCAAATTTCGGAGTTGTTTCTTCACTTAGACGACCTTGAAAACCGCCATAGGCGGAACAATTTGCGCATAAGAGGCCTAGACGAAAGGGTCGAGCACAACCAACTTGCCACCTGGGCACAAAAATTCTTCAACGACTTACTGAAACGCCCACCAGAAGACCTCATAGAGATCGACAGAATACACCGCACTCTGGGCCCGCGCTCCGCAGACCCCGCAAGGCCGCGAGATGTAGTGTGCAGAGTGCACTTCTTCCAGGAGAAAGAACAGATAATGAGAAGCGCTAGAGATGCTGGAAATCTACACTACAAGGGGTCCCCCATTCTCATCCTACAAGACCTTTCCCGCCGCACACTTCAACAAAGAAGAGCACTAAAACCACTACTGACGGCGCTGAGAGATAAGGACATTCTATATCAATGGGGCTACCCCTTCCAACTGCAGGCGCGCAAAGGGAACAAAAGAGCAACCTTTAGGTCCCTGGGGGATCTGCCCAATTTCCTGCACACATTCGAACTCCCGATGATTGACTTACCGGACTGGCCCAGACACGTAGGGGCGCTGGCTCCCGCTGTGGGCTCCCCATGGCAAAGAGCCAGCGACAAAACCAAACGCTGACAACCCAGACCCTCTCTTCTGAGATGCCGACCAACTGTCAAGAGACAAACGCAAGCCGACGTCCCCGCTTGCCCACCCGCTCCAGAGACCCGCTGAGACATCACTAACGCTCCTGAGAACGGAGCCACTAAGCTATAGCCTTAAAATGTTATATTTGTTCTAGCCGCGGCCGTAACGGGGCACAGCTCCGATGCCAGGTTTCGTTCGTTCCCCAGCAGAGGGTGCAGCCCGGGCGCTGCCACGTAAGGTGTTTTCCTTAAACTGCACTGAGGAAAGTTTAATGGGGCCTCACCCCATATATGTTATATTTCTCCTGTCTGTTTCTGTGTTGTTCTTTCACCCCCCCTTCCCACCTCTCCCACTTGTGCCTTACCCCCCCCCCCCACACACCCTAAGATTGGTCACCTAGCATTCCAAAACACGCTCACTCAACTACTAGAGATATGGCCAACGTAACAGTCTGCACTTACAATGTTAAAGGCCTGAACACTCCGGGGAAAAGAAGCCAAGTTCTGTATCACTTACATAAGAAAAAAATAATGGTAGCCTTACTGCAAGAGACCCACTTTAAAGCAGACAACATTCCACGCTTTTCCTCTAAATTCTACACCACGTGGGTCCACAGCCCGCACCCCACAAAAAAGGCGAGGGGGGTCTCGGTGGCACTACACAAGTCCTTCCAACATGAGGTGATCGATCAAATGGTCGACCCACAGGGCCGTTACATCTTCTTAAAACTAGAGGTCATGAATTCAATAATCTCAATTGCTAACATTTATTTCCCCAATCAGGACCAGATCTCCTTCGGGCTGACAACTTTGAGAAAACTGGCTGACTTCGCCGATGGCTCTGACGTGATCCTAGGCGGCGACCTTAATCTAGTGATGGACCCAGGACTGGACTCGTCGGTTGGTAAGTCCCCCATCTCCCACGCAGCACGTCGCACATTCAAAAAAGAACTAGATAGGCTGAGGTTGGTGGACCTGTGGAGGATTTTGCACCCCGGGGTCAGGGACTATAGCTTCCATTCGGCGGTGCATAACAGCTACAGCCGAATAGACCACCTTTTTATATCCCACAGACTGTTGGACCATGGCCCCTCGTGCTCCATAGGCCCCTTCCTGTGGTCAGACCACGCCCCTATCTATGGGGGTCTCTCTAGAGTGGGAGGACCTCCCAAAACATTTCAGTGGAAACTCAACGACAATTTGCTTAACGACGCTGTCTGCGCCGGAGACATCAAAAAAACAATAGAGATGTTCGCGGAAACACACAGGGAGGACCACACAGACCCCCCCATTAAATGGGAGGCCCTGAAGTGCGTCCTACGAGGCGTCTTCATCTCCCATGGATCCCGCTTAAAAAAAGACAGGTCAGCAAAACTGAAAAGACTCTTAGAAGAATTACAGACAAAAGAGAGACTAAACAAAGGTAGACCCACAGAGAACACGAAAGTGGAAATCTCCACAATTCGTCAACAAATCCTCTCGATACTCGACCAAAGGACACTAGGATTCAGAGACAAGATGCGCAGATGCGCGTTCGAGTATGGAGATAAATGTGGGAAATGGCTCTCAAAGACCCTACACCCCAAGGCCCCCCTGACTTATATCCCGAAAATACAAAAGCGACAGGGAGGAGTAGCCCACTCAACTACCGAAATTCTCGAGGCCTTCCGCGAATACTATAGCAGCCTATATAACATAGAGAGAGACCCCGCTCGGACCCCGAGGGACAGTGAAGTCGAGGAATACCTAGACAGCCACGCTCCTGGACCTATAGATCCAGAAGCGTCCGCGGAAATGGAAGAGGACTTCTCCCCCACAGAAGTCTCAGCCCTCATCAAAGAGCTAAAAGTAGGCAAGAGCCCGGGCCCAGACGGACTGACCCCAAAATTCTATAAACTATTCAAAAACGAATTAGCCCCATTGCTGACCAATTCTTTCAATGCAATAAACAGAGGCTGCCCCTTCCCGACTCAGGCCTTGCAGGCACACCTGGTCGTAATACCCAAACCGGGAAAAGACGCTACGGAGTGCGGTAGTTACAGGCCTATTTCACTCCTAAACGTAGACGTTAAACTTTTCGCCAAGTCAATCGCCACCCGACTTCAGCCATACATCCCGAAACTAATACATAGAGACCAGGTGGGGTTTGTCCCGGGAAAAGAGGGGAGGGACAATATAATAAAAACCATGTCACTGATCTCGCGGGCCCGACAAGAGAGGTCTCCATTAGGCCTTATGGCGGTCGACGCCGAAAAGGCCTTCGACAGGGTCGGATGGAGGTTCTTAGAGGGCACACTGGGGAGAGTGGGACTGGGGCCCCGCATGAGGGAGTGGATTATGGCGCTATACGGGAACCCCTCGGCGAGGATCAGAATCAACGGCGCCCTCTCAGATAACATCCCCATACGAAACGGAACGCGACAGGGCTGCCCGCTGTCCCCCTTTTTATACATATTGACGATGGAGTCCCTGGCCAACGCCATAAGAAAAAACGATGCCATAAGAGGGGTTAAACTGGGCCAGAGGGAGCTTAAACTCTCTTTATTCGCAGACGACCTCCTGCTATATTTATCCTGCCCGAGAATAGGGATCCCGGTTCTTCTGCAGGAATTCGACAAATTTAGTGCGATTAGCAACTTCAAAATCAACCTGCAAAAAACCGAAATGCTAAATATCTCCCTCCCAAGGGACGAAGCACACTCCCTACAGGAACTTTTCCCACTCAAATGGCAATCGAAATCCCTCAAATACTTAGGAATACAACTGCCGGAAGACCCCGCAAACGTATACGACCTAAACTTTAAACCCTTCCTAACAAACTTAGAGAGAGACCTGGGGAAATGGAGTCCCCTCTTCCTATCCTGGGCGGGAAGGGTGAACGCGGTCAAAATGGACGTCTTACCAAAGTTCCTGTACATATGCCAAGCATTCCCCATAAAACTGCACAGGGCCTATTTTAAGCACATCTGCTCCCTGATTACTAAGTTTGTCTGGCGAGGCCGCAGTCCCAGACTTAAATACAGAACCCTGACCAGAGACAAACCCAGGGGAGGCCTGGGCCTCCCAGACTTTTCACTGTATAATAAAGCTAACATAGCGAACTGCGTGCTAAACCTGCTCAGGAACCGGAGCTCCAAGCTCTGGGTTGAACTAGAATACAACCTAGATGCCAGGTAGACGCAGGGAGTATTCTGGATCCCGCAGACCTTAATTAGGCGCCTTACAGTAATGTCCCCACTGCTGAACCAGCTAACAAGAGCCTGGTCGGGCTTTGCAAGGGATACAGAACTGATCTCAGTGCCAGGCCCCTTCACACCTCTACTAGCTAACCCCCAATTTGAGGCCTTCCTACACCGAAAAACCCTAGCGACCACGTCAATAAACCCCGCGCCACGACTAAGAGACGTAATGACAGGAGACAATCTGAAACCACTGACGGAACTATTTGAAGGACGCATCGTTCCACCAGGGACGTGACTAGAATACTTCCAGCTGAGGAGTGCGATAGACACCCTGGGTCCTGAGTCCCGGGGGGCGGAAGACCCCACTGACTTTGAAAAATTGTGCATGTCCACAGCCCCCATCAGCCACCCAATCTCAGTACTTTATAAGATGATGCTGGACCGGGAGATGGGGGATGGTCCCCTAGACTTTGTCCACGCGTGGGAAGAAGAATTGGGAAGGCACCTGCAGCCGAATGATTGGGTCAAACCGTTTGCCCTGACACACAAGGGGTCGGTATACTCCAGACTCCAAGAACTAAATTTTAAAATAATCTCTCGCTGGTACAGAACCCCAGCCAGGGGTTGCCAATGAGCAACCAGTTTTTCAGTCTTTATTTTTGTGCATTCCTGGGATCAGAACTATAAGGGGACTAAAGTACATTCGTGTGAAGGAGCCCTCGGCGCAATTTTATGCATATGAGAGCGAATTTGCTTACCCCCTTAGACTCTAATGGAATATCGGGAGCGCAAATGCACGTAAAAATCATTGCGGTTTCTGCGACCGCTTTTCTGCTAAATTTAGCACGCCGTGTGAAAGAGGCCCTAGGGCTTCGGCAGACGAGTGTACACGCCAAGACTATTGTCGCAGTGGAGCGTATTTGTGCATAAACAAGGTTTACAGTAATCGGGTTGCGCTTGAAATGCCAGTTCACACGCGCGTTCACCCCTTTCCGTGGCATACAGTGGCGATGGTCATCTTCTCCCTGCGACGGCCGCCGGGTCACAACCCTTTCCTGTCATTTTTGTATATAAAACGCAGAAAGATGAGGTGAGAAACACCCTTAGGGTCAGGGGCGTACCTAAAGGCTCAAGGGCCCGGGTGCAAAAGTTCAGCTCAGGGCCCCCCCTTACCTTTCTCACCGCGTACCCATACCTAAATCATGCTGCATACAGCTGCAAAACGAATTTCCATACATGAATTAGCCCTATTAACGCGTTTCCTGCACTAGATGAAAATCACACACACACACCACTTTTTATTGCGGTATACTGCTTCCATTGATTTGAATGCGATTACTCAGACGTGAGCTCGGAAGCGGTGATTTTTAAGCGCTATCTGTCCTGTATTTGCGTTTTCTAACGCACCTCCCCACCTATCACAATTGTGGGGTGCATTAAAACCGCTTTACCATGCGTTCAAAAGTGCTGCTAAAAATTGAGGTAAAAAACCCACGATTTTAAGCTGTGTTTTCTGAATGCACGTCTTAGAGCAGCCCTAGGCCCCGTGCACACGGGCGGAAATTCCGCTGCCGGATTTCCCGCAGAATTTCCACCCATGGAAGCTGCTATAGGATTGCGTTAGAAAACGCAATCCTAGGCAGACGGCCGCGGTTTGTCCGCGCGAAATCACACGTGGAAAACAAACCGCGGCATGCTCTATTTCTGTGCGGGGTTCGCAGAGCCCCACACAGAAACGTCACTCCCCGGCCGCTGGCACCGGTCTGCGCATTTAGGACGGCAACTCCCACAGCCTAGAAGTTTGTATGATCTAGAGCACAGGTGTCAAACAATGCCCGCGGGCCGAATCCGGCCCGCCGCCTATGCAGTAGGTTCCCTCACTCCTCCGTGCTGTAGCTCGGCCTGTGGTGTTGCCGTGTCAGGGTGGATTTTATCTGACCTGCTTTGCGATCCTCCCTGCGACTGTGAGCAGTTTGTGGATCTGGGCTCCCTGGACTGGCAGCTTGCGCTATCGTCCGAGTCGTCCGTCTCAGCGGCTCTCTCCTTCTGCACGCTGCTGCTAGGTCGCGCCGGACCTCCCGTCGGCGCCATCTTGATTTTTCCCCGCTCACCGGCCGCCTCTGCTTGCGGTCTCAGGAACGGCTCCAAACTGCCTGCACTGCGTTCCGGAGTGCGCCCCGAGGTGTTCTGGGCTCTCTTGCGCCCCATGACGTCTCTCTGTGCCGCTGTGATAGCTTGTGGAGCCTTAAAGAAGCCGCGGCCGCCGGAGCGCGTCTCAGAAGCGACTTACTCCGGCATCAGGTAGCTCCGCCCCCCCCTTTTTAAACTTTTTAAAAACTTTTTAAACTTTTTTTTTACTTTTTCACACTTTTTTTTTTAACTTTACATGATCACTGTCATCCACCCAGACACATGTTTTTACGTCCTCAGGGATTAAGGCCCACTTGGGCAGGACGTAAAAACACTATGGGCTGGTCACTAAGGGGTTAAGAATTAAATTATGCAAACCGAATAATACGAAATGTAACGATTGGCCAATTTTGCATCTTTCAAATAATGTGGAATATGATTTAGACGCGTTACCACTGAGAAACAAGGCGAGGTTCATCCATAGACTCATCACAACAGTTCTTTTGTTTTATTATATACTTTATTATTGTGATTTGCATTTTATGTACTTTGTCAAATCAATAATTTAGAAAATCAATTAAATATTTGTTGATGAAAATGGACAAATGTTTCCGCTTACCTGTACAGAGCTGACGGAAAATGCGTTTTTCCCATGGAATCGGCTCTTTAACCCCTTAACGACGGCCCCATCGGGATTCTACGTCCTGGCCGGCTGGGCTTTATTCCTAGAGGACGTAGTTTTATGCATCCTCTAGGAATGACAGCCCTGCAGGCTCAGGACGTGATAGCTCCATGCTGCCGGTTACCGGAGGTAGCCGACAGCATGGAGCTGTCATCCCGGGCCGCGGGACCCCACCCCCGGTCACGCGATCGCGTTAAACTCAATGGAAAGTTAAAAACAATTAAAGTTTCAGCTCCCCTTACGGATCCGAGCGTCCACCAAAAGAGATCTCTCAAAACGACCGACGGACGCACCTTCAGAGGCAAACTAGTGCTTGCTTCTAGTGTCATCGTCTGCTTAACCATCCTGCGTAGGGAGGTGACGAGTCCTGCAGGCTCTGCAAGCCTAGGATGCGTGAGCACGGTGCAAGAGGAAGGACTGAGGAGGATGTGAGGGGGAGGGGGGAGGGCGCGGTTGAGAAAGCGTTGGGTGGGGCTATGCAAAGGTCTTCCAGCTCCCTCAGAGCATTGTGGGTGCGCCCGGAGTGCTGCCTGAGCGTGTTGCATCTGATACGTCCCCTATTTGGGGATCATTTATTAAAGGGAGCATAGGTGCAGCACGTTTCCGTAAAACCAATAGAGGGCGCTGCAATGTTACTGTAGAAACCAATGGACAGCATGGGAGGTAGCTATACATAGATTTTAAAGACGACGACTGCCAAGGCTAAAGCCCGTGTATATTCCATAGACTATAGCTATCTCCAGGATAGCTGCATGCGCAGTCGTGTGCGGGGTGCGCAGTCGCGCCATTGTCTCGCACGGCTGCTTTCATTCCGTGCTTCCTGACAAGGCAATGTACGCATACGTCACTAGTGAAGGAAGCGGAAGGTAGCGCAATGTACACTTTTTGACCGGATGGAGGAAAATCGGGTTGCTGGAGGTCACGTGACCGAAGTGACAAGCGGCTCCAGGAGAAGATTTGGGATAAGAAGAAGAGGTAAGCAGGCTCCCTGGGGAGCAATCGGTAAGTATACAGTATATTTTTTTGTTTTTAATGACAGAACCCCTTTAAGGCTCTATTATGACACTTTTCGAACCGTGGTATGGTTACATGCGGGGAGTGTGAAGACGGTATGGTTACATAAGGGGGGTGTGGTGACAATACGGTTACACTAGGAAAGTGGGCTTACATGAGGGGAGCGTGGAGGCGGTGCGGCTACAGAAGGGGAGTGTGATGGAACCCCTAACAATAATCTGTGCCGTGTCATTTCCATAAATGTCATAGAAGGTAATGAAAATGAACAGTTTAGCATACAGTAATTGCACTTTCACATGGGCCAAAATTCTCACTATTCTCACTTACCCAAAGGAAGCAGCTGGTGACAAAACATGAAACGTGGGCAAGGAGGCTCTGGTGTCCTGTTGTACCACTTCTAGCTTGGATACAAGAGGTTATACAGATGGGAATGGAGGCTCTAGTACCCTGTTGTACGCCTTGTAGCTTGGATAAAAGATAAGATAAGGACAGGCAAGGGGACTCTAGTACTGCGTTGTACCACTTCTAGCTTCTAGTATAGAAGATGGGGAACAGGCGGCTATGGAGGCTCTATTCTAGAGAATCAATACAGTAAGCAGTGGAGTAGGTCAGTAAATTAATGGCTGAAATAACAGTTGAATTGTGTTACCACGTTACTACTGACAGTCCTCACCTCTTTAGTAACCGGTGGCATGGCTGAAGCCTCATCACAGTATTTCAGTGCCAGAGCTTTCTGTCCTCGGTCTTTGTAGCACTGGGATGAAAGATAAAAAACACCAAAAAAAGCAAAAACCAGTAAAGCAATAGAATCTTACAGTAACTTTGGGGCATTACAGCAGCACACAATGTCCCTGCAGGTTGGATTACAGATGAGTGCTGCTGTATGGTGCCTTCATACCTCTAGGGCAGGATACCTACCTGATATGTATTGTCATGGGGCGCACCAAGATCTTGTCTCAGGCTTTGCTTGCAGTCCTACCATATCGCACTAAATGCAGAAGTGCAGTCAATGCAGCTTTTTACCTAAAATAGTAAAAATTGGTCAAAGCCTCATGCAGTGTATTACCTGACCCTGGAATAACATCAATGGCAATTATAAGAATAATGCTGATAATAATACAAATTCTGTATGTCTGTTTTCAGCCTTACAAAACCATAACTATAGAAGTTTAAATTTATACGTAAAGCTAGATATTTTTAGAAATATCTATATTGATATATAACTATCTATTTTTATAGCTAGATATATATCTATGCAGTAAGATGCATTAGATCGATGGTGGCACGCGCACCCGAAACAAGGACCACAGGTTGTAAGCAGCCATTTTACCGTCAGTCTCCACTGGAGTCTCTCCCAGGCCCAAACTGAACCTACCTACCTGAATTGTAAGTACCTACCTTCTTGTTCTCTATGAAAGAACTGAGCGTACCTTTTAAAAAAATGGCGGCAGCAGCAGCAACCAATCACATTTTGTATAGTTTATGTATAGCTACCTGCCATGCTGTCCATTGGTTTCTACAGTAACATTGCAGCGCCCTCTGTTGGTTTTACAGAAACGTGCTGCACCACCTATTGGATTTACCCAAACTTACAGCACCATAGAGATTAGCGGGTCACCTCCCAGTTCTCCATCTTTTTGCCCTATTTTTCTCTAGGGTGGTTTCAAACCGGCGGGTAAAATCGCGCCATTTTTAACCGATGCGTTGGTTATTGAAAAAAAAGCAGATTTCGCAGCCAATGATTCCCAACGGTTCCCTTCCCTTCAGCAAGGTTTTCACTGATGTGATGTTGAGAGAGAAAATCACAGCCTGCTGTGTCCTTCTGCGCAGTGCGTTTTTTAAAATCTCCCATGTAATCCTATGGAGGCTGCGTTTTATCGCATCACAAGGCGAAAAATATGCGCTGCATGTTAACATTGGAAAGTCCTACCGACTTGCGCGTTAAACAAAAACATGCGGTTTTTAATGTGCGCGGCAGCGATGCGATTTAATCCTCTAAAAAAAAAGCATCGCTGGTGATTGTCACGGCCGTATATTGGGACAAAACTAAGCCTAAGATTTCTGTGGTTTCGTTTTCACCAGCAGTATTCTCTCCCGTTAATACTTGACCGAGAAAATATAGGACCTCCCCTATGAATACTATGTGCGTAAAAGATCAGGCGGCCGCCATATTCCCACCATTTATTTTGTTTCTTACAGTTGCTCCTACAGCGGTGTGTGTTTGTGTTTGTATATGTATGTGTGTATGTATGTGTATATATTTTACACACATACACACATCGCAATGCATTGTTCTTACAAGGCGCACTGCACTGGCAGACACACTCGCATATTTGCCATGCGAGATATTGGTTTGAGTTTCTCGGGCTGATATAGTGCTCACTTGTGTAAAATCAGCCACAGAGAATGAATTTAACATCACCAAAGACATAAAGCTATACATTGCCCTCTATTGTCAGCATGCTGTTATCCTGACCCCCAAGTGTCAATGCATAATGCATCCCAAGTGGCAGCTTGCCCACCCATATCACGTCTTGTAGCCAAGCTAGAGGCGATACAACAGGGTCTGTTTCACATTTTGTATCCAAGCTAGAGGTAGTACAACTTTAACTTTTTTCCTTCTGCTTTGCTCAGATTCATTCAAATACTGTGGGTCAAAATACGCAGCACAGCCCTAGAGGAATTCGTTAAGGGGTCTAGTTTTTTTAAACAGGGTCATTTGTGGGGGTTCTCCAACAGCACCTAGCGGACATGGCGCGGCCCCAACTGCACCGCTCTGCGCCATCTGCGTGCAGCGCGGGGACTTCTTACAGATGCGACACTATTGTACCCTTTACATTCCACGGTCAGCATAGATTGCTGTCAGTCCCAACCAGCTCCCACTGTGAACCCTTTACATTCCACGGTCAGCATAGATTGCTGTCAGCCCAAGCCAGCTCCCACTGTGCTCCCTTTATATGCCGCGGTCAGCATAGATTGCTGTCAGCCCCAGCCAGCTCCCTCTGTAAACCTTTTACATGCCACGGTCAGCATAGATTGCTGTCAGCCCCAGCCAGCTCCCTCTGTGAACCCTTTACATGTCACGGTCAGCATAGATTGCTGTCAGCCCCAGCTAGCTCCCTCTGTAAACCCTTTACATGCCGTGGTCAGCATTTATTGCTTTCAATCCCAGCCAGCTCCCACTGTGCTCCCTTCACATGCCGCGGTCAGCATAGATGGCTGTCAGTCCCAGCCAGCTCCCTCTGTAAACCTTTTACATGCCCAGTCAGCATAGATTGCTGTCAGTCCCAGCCAGCTCCCTCTGCGAACCCTTTACATGCCACAGTCAGCATAGATTGCTGTCAGTCCCAGCCAGCTCCCTCTATAAACCCTTTACATGCCACGGTCAGCATAGATTGCTGTGAGCCCCAGCCAGCTCCCACTGTGCACTCCCCGCATGTAAACGCACCGTCAATACACTCCCCAGCATGTAACCACACCGTCACCACACTCCCCGCATGTAACCCCACCATCACCACACCGCCCTTATGTAACCGTACCGCCACCACACTCCCAGCATGTAACCCCACCGTCTCCACACTCCCTGCATGTAACCGTACCGTCACCACACTCCCTGCATGTAACCCCAGGTCGCCACATTTCCCTCATGAAAACCCACTAGTCATTTGAGGGGGTTCTTTATAGTTTTGGCCGCTCAATGGCTCTATAAGTGGGCAATGGGGCCTGAAATTTATTCAGTGGTACCCTGAAATCCAACGGGTATTCCTTTCATTGTAGGCCTAGCCATGGGTCCTGTAAGTCTATTAGGGCCACAATGGGTATGTTTCTGAACACGGGACAAACAGGGGTATCGATTTTGGGGTGAAAGCCTTCATTTATATGTGTGCTGTACAAAAAAAACTGTTTTTAAATTGACACAATAGCCCAAAAAATGAAAATCCTATTTTTTTCCTTTTGCTTTGCTTGAATTTATTCAAAAACTGTGGGGTCAAAATATGCAGTACATCCCTAGATAAATTCGTTAAGGGGTCTAGTTTTTAAAATGGGGTCATTTGTGGGGGTTCTATATGGTTTTGGGCGCTCAAGAACTCTACAAGTGGGCAATGGGGCCTAAAAGGACTTCAAGCAAAATCTATGTTCTGAAAGCCACCGATTACTCCTTTTATTTTGGGCCCCGTTGTGTATCCAGACATAAGATTAGGGCCACAATGGGTATGTCTCTGAACACGGGACAAACGGGTATCCATTTTTGGGTGCAAGTCTTCCTTCATATGTGTGCTGTACAAAAAAAGCTGTTTTTAAAATGACAGAATTGCCGAAAAAACGAAAATCACAATTTTTTCCTTTTGCTTGGTTTGAATTCATTCAAAAACTGTGGGGTCAAAATATGCAGTACACCCCTAGATAAATTCCTTAAGGGGTCTAGTTTTCAAAATGGGGTCATTTGTGGGGGGTTTCTATTGTTTTGGGCGCTCAAGAACTCTACATGTGTGCTATGGGGCCTAAAAGGACTTCAAGCAAAATTTCTGTTTTGAAAGACACTAACTACTCCTTTCATTTTGGGCCCCGTTGTGGACTCAGATATAACAATAGGGCCACAATGGGTATATTTCTGAACACGGGAGAAATAGGGGTATCCATTTTGGGGTGTAAATCCTGATTTTCATGTAAACTATAGGAAAAAAATATGTCTTTAAAATAACAGATTTGCAAAAATATGAAATTTTACTTTTTCTCCTCTAAATTGAATTAATTCCTGAAAAAAAACTGTGGGGTCAAAATACTCATGACACCCCTCAGTGAATACATTAAGGGGTGTAGTTTTTAAAATGAGGTCATTTGGGGGGGTATCTATTATTCTGACACTCATGAGCCTTTCCAATCTCGGCTTGGTATAGAAAAACAAAGTGTTCCTCAAAATGCTAAAAAGTAATGTTAAATTTGTACGTCTCCTAAATAGTTAAAAAAAAACGAAAGTTTTTCCAATGTGCGCCCAAAATAAAGTAAACGGGTGGAAATATAAATCTTAGCAAAAATTTCTATATTATGTTTGCACATATTTAAGATATTGCAGTTGGAAATGTGAAAAAATGACGATTTTTTTCAAAATTTTCCCAATTGTGGCGCTTTTAATAAATAAACACAATTTCTATCGGTCTATTTTTTCCGCCTAAATGAAGCACAACATGTGGCGAAAAAACAATGTCAGAATCGCTTGGATATGCAAAACCTTTCTGGTGTTTTTCCATGTTAAAGTGACACATGTCAGATTTGGAAAATTTGGCCTGGTCATTAAGGCGCAAACAGGCTTGGTCACTAAGGGGTTAAATATGAGCCATACAGAAGTTATTCACTTACCTGCTCCGTTGCTGGCGTCCCCGTCTCCATGGCTCCGTCTAATTTCGCTGGCTTCTTGCTTTTTTAGACGCGCTTGCGCTGTGCGGTCTTCTGCCTGGTGAATGGGGCCGCTCGTGCCGGAGAGCTGCTCACCGCGTCGTCATCGTAGCTCCGCCCCGTCACGTGTGCCGATTCCAGCCAATCAGGAGGCTGGAATCGGCAATGGAACGCAAGGAAGGAGAAGAAAATCCACGGTGCACCATGGGAGAAGACCCGCGGTCCACCGTGGGAGAAGACCAGCGGCGCCATCTTTAAAAGAAGAATAGAAGAAGCTGCAGAACGCTGATGCAGGTAAGTGCAATGTGCTTTTTAAAAACTAACCTATGCTTTCTTTTTAACAGACTTTAAATGCACACAAAAGTAGAGCATGCAGCAGTTTTTTCGCATTTGGGCAAAAAAAGGAAACGAAAACCAATCCGTTGAAATCAATGGGTTTTATTCTCTGCATATTGTGCTCAGAAAGTTTGCGCATGCTAACACACGCGTGTAAATGTCCATGTGAAGGAACTCTTAAGCCTGGCTTCACATCGGTGTGTTTGTGTGCGCATTTATGCAGCGAATAGAGCCCTAATGAACGGGTTCGTTCACAAGTGCGCATCTTTACATTTCATGCAAAAAAAAATATGCAGCATACTCTATTTTGCGGCACTTTTGCACACCAAAAGTCCCCATAGAAGTCAATGGGGATGCACAAATATACATGTGATATGCCAGGAGGTGCGTGATACGCTGCGTAATTGCGCAGGAAAGGAACACATCCAGAACTCGTTAGACTAATTCCATACATATTTTTAGGTGACTTGGACATTTTCGTTCCTAAGATCTGAGTTCGACCAACAGACGGGCCTAATGTCACACGATGTCAATAGTAAGTAGCTTGTGTTCTCCCGCGGGGTTTTGAACGATAATTGTCCCATGTAAAAACATGCAGAAACTGAACGACTGGATCAGAATCGTCCAGTTGTTCACTTTTAAGCAGCTTAAAATCCAAACACATTTCTCGGTGTAAGCAGCAGCCGTCCAGTACTGAACGTCTGCTGCTTACAGTGAATGGAGGTGAGCAGAACTCTCCTCCAGCTGCCCCGCCTCCCTGCTGGCTGCGCTGTCAGCGATCCAGCAATGCTCGCTCCTGTGCAGAGCGAGCACCACAGGGATGAATGTCGGGCATTGTTTGCCTGACACTCGTTTTGTGTAAAAGGACCCTTGGACCTCCCTCACACAGGTGTTTTTGTACAGTTTTTAGTGCTGCGCTAAACGCTGTACAACGCACCCATACATTTCAATGGGGCTGCTCACACAAGGCTAAAAATGCTGTGTCTTCAACGCTGCGCTTTAACAGCGTTGCATGTTCTATTTTGGGACGTTTTCAGCCCTGTGTCACCCATTGAAATGAATGGGCAGCGGCCCGGGCTTCCCCTGCACTGACAAATGATCTATTGCTGTAAGCGAGGTTTGAGAACTCTCCTCCAGCAATAGATTGCTGTGATTGGACAGCATGGAGCTGTCATCCCGGGCCGCGGGACCCCACCCCCGATCACGCGATCGCGTTAAACTCAATGGAAAGTTAAAAGCAATTAAAGTTTCAGCTCCCCTTACGGATCGGATCCGTAAGGGGAGCTGAGAGTACTCACCTCCGGTCCTCCGCAGCGTCCGGATCCTTCTGTCTTCTCCCCGGCACTGCCGCCGGCGTCTGCGCGTGCGCGCCAGACGCATTACGTCACGCGCATGCACAGAGAGCCGGGAGGCCCGGGAAATTTAAAAATTCCCTGCTCTCGACTAGAATGAGTAGCCGAGAGCAGGGAGCTGTCACCGGGAGCCGCTGTATGCGGTTCCCGCTCACATGATCCACCATTTTGCTTTTGTTGGTATCGGGTTGCATGTATTGATCGTGTCCTGTATGTGATAGTATAATATAGATATTTTCCCCGCTGTGGTGGTGGCGTTACCTATTATGTCCGCCACTATGTTCGTTGTCACTGTTATTTCCGCCAAATTCTTTTACATCTGTGACTGAAGGCTTAGAAGGGTATTTCAATCTCAGCAAATAAAAGTAATACCTTGTATAATCAAAAATTAAAATTTTCCAATATAATTTATAAGCGACTATATGCATATGCATAAATATATATATATCCTAGAATATCCTAGCATCCCCGAAGGAAACAGACAGGCCTGGACAAGCTGATTTCTCCTGCGGAAACAAAGGCAAACCCCCATAGATTAAGGGCTCACTCAGACGGGAGTATGTGTCCCACGTATTTTTCATATGCACATTTACTACGCCTGTTAAATCCCCAAAAACTAGATAAGGTGCATATTCCGCACCAAAATAGGACACGGTGCAATTTTTTTTCCACAGACGTGAATAAAAAACGCTGGTGTGAGAAGCCCTAGACAAATCAGTGGGCTTTTAGCACTGCTTACTACGCATGTATTTTTCACATTGGGAGACATATGTCCATGTGAATTAGCCCTAAGGGTGTGTGTTCAGAGAAGAGTGCGCACAAGATACAAGCAGACCATGAGCATCTAGAATAGGGTTTTCCAACATTCCTTGGCCAAGTATTCCCTTCTCAAATAAATTACTTAAAAATTCAGCAAAGGTTATCATGGCACTATGTGTTGTACCTACCTTCATCACAATACCAGGACAGACTAAGTACTCCCTAGAGGCAATGACTGTACTCCTTGATAGAGAAATAAGGTGTACAGAGGTGGCAGTCACTCTCCTGCCACACTAGTATTATAAATGGCACATGGTGGGGAAAGCCCTGTTAGGGCCCTAGAAGCTTCAAGGTACATCTCTAGCCCATGAGATACATATATGACTGGCTCAGAGCCAACCATCCGATGGTTTAACCCCTTAACGACCAGCCCATAGTGTTTTTACGTCCGATTAAATTGATACAACTGCCAAAATAATGAAAATTGAAATTTTTCCTACTGCTTAGATTTATTCAAAAATTGTGCGGTAAAAATACGCAGTACACCACTAGATGAATTCGTTAAGGGGTCTAGTTTTCAAAATGGGGTCATTTGTAGGGGTTCTCTGTCGTTTTGGCCGCTCAAGGGCTCTACAAGTGTGCTATGGGGCCGAAATCCCCTTCATGCTAAATTTCAGTTCTGAAAGCCACCGACTACTCCTTACATTTTGGGCCCCTTTGTGCATCCAGACATAAGATTAGGGCCACAATGGGTATGTCTCTGAACACTGGACAAACAGGGGTATCTATTTTGGGGTGCAAATCTTAATTCATGTGTGTGCTGTACAAAAATGCTGTTTTTAAAATGACAAAATTGCCAAAAAACGAAAATCACAATTTTTTTCCTTTTGCTTTGCTTGAATTCATTTAAAAGCTGTGGGGTCAAAATGTGCAGTACACCCCTAGATAAATTTGTTCTGGGGTCTAGTTTTCAAAATGGGGTCACTTGTGGGCGTTCTCTATGTAATGTGCAGGGGGGGGGGGGGGGGGAGGATGGAAGAGCCAGGAGAAGGAACTGAGCTCCCGTCCCCCTCTCCGCCCCTCTGCACTATTTGCAATGGGAAGAGGCAGGGCGGGGCTAAGTTCCGAGAATTAGCCCCGCCCCTGCCCCACCTCTCCCCATTGCAAATAGTGCAGAGGGGCGGAGAGGAGGCAGAGAGGGGGGGGCGGGAGCTCAGTTCCTGCTCCTGGCTCTTCCATCCCCCCCCCCCTGCACACGAGGACAACGTATATCTGTGCATGGGGGAAGGGGGGAGAAACCCCCCCCCGCAGCTTTAGGCCTCTTTCATACAAGCGTTGCATTCACCCGCACCCGGCTTAGGTAGTTAACCATGTGCTGCCTGCTTGCTGGAGGAGAACCCCTCTGTCTGCTGGGAGTCCCCCAAACTATTGCAGATTTACATGCAATTCACCTAACAACCCTCCATCTGTAACCTCACTGACCAGCAGTGAATGCCCGCAGTTAACTCCTTCATGACTGACCTGGTTTAAGCACTAATGAGCAACCAGTTTTTCAGTCTTTATTTTTGTGCATTCCTGGGATCAGAACTATAAGGGGACTAAAGTACATTCGTGTGAAGGAGCCCTCGGCGCAATTTTATGCATATGAGAGCGAATTTGCTTAGCCCCTTAGACTCTAATGGAATATCGGGAGCGCAAATGCACGTAAAAATCATTGCGGTTTCTGCGACCGCTTTTCTGCTAAATTTAGCACGCCGTGTGAAAGAGGCCCTAGGGCTTCGGCAGACGAGTGTACACGCCAAGACTATTGTCGCAGTGGAGCGTATTTGTGCATAAACAAGGTTTACAGTAATCGGGTTGCGCTTGAAATGCCAGTTCACACGCGCGTTCACCCCTTTCCGTGGCATACAGTGGCGATGGTCATCTTCTCCCTGCGACGGCCGCCGGGTCACAACCCTTTCCTGTCATTTTTGTATATAAAACGCAGAAAGATGAGGTGAGAAACACCCTTAGGGTCAGGGGCGTACCTAAAGGCTCAAGGGCCCGGGTGCAAAAGTTCAGCTCAGGGCCCCCCCTTACCTTTCTCACCGCGTACCCATACCTAAATCATGCTGCATACAGCTGCAAAACGAATTTCCATACATGAATTAGCCCTATTACCGCGTTTCCTGCACTAGATGAAAATCACACACACACACCGCTTTTTATTGCGGTATACTGCTTCCATTGATTTGAATGCGATTACTCAGACGTGAGCTCGGAAGCGGTGATTTTTAAGCGCTATCTGTCCTGTATTTGCGTTTTCTAACGCACCTCCCCACCCATCACAATTGTGGGGTGCATTAAAACCGCTTTACCATGCGTTCAAAAGTGCTGCTCAAAATTGAGGTAAAAAACCCACGATTTTAAGCTGTGTTTTCTGAATGCACGTCTTAGAGCAGCCCTAGGCCCCGTGCACACGGGCGGAAATTCCGCTGCCGGATTTCCCGCAGAATTTCCACCCATGGAAGCTGCTATAGGATTGCGTTAGAAAACGCAATCCTAGGCAGACGGCCTCGGTTTGTCCGCGCGAAATCACACGTGGAAAACAAACCGCGGCATGCTCTATTTCTGTGCGGGGATCGCAGAGCCCCACACAGAAACGTCACTCGCCGGCCGCTGGCACCGGTCTGCGCATTTAGGACGGCAACTCCCACAGCCTAGAAGTTTGTATGATCTAGAGCACAGGTGTCAAACAATGCCCGCGGGCCGAATCCGGCCCGCCGCCTATGCAGTAAGTTCCCTCACTCCTCCGTGCTGCTGTCAGTAGGCAGTCTGCTCTCGGCTTGTTCTGTCTAATGCAGACAGTAATAGAGGAGTGCCGATAGCAGACTGACAACGGCCGCGGAGGAGGGAAGGGGAGTGCAGAGAACATGATCTCTGCAGCAAGGAGAGCATCGCTGAGGAGGAGCAGCTGCAGGGTGAGAGCCTTGTGTGTGTGTGTGTATATATGTGTGTGTGGTTTCTGCGAGTGGATTACGCAATTCCGACCCGCTAATTGGGGGGAATTGTGTAATCCAATGCATACGATTGATCCGTGGATTACCGTTGATCAAGCGCATGCAGAACCCGTAATTCCTCTCCGGTCATGTGTGACCGGCCTAATGTTAGTTTGCTACTTTATCATGTGACCGGGGACCGCTCAACGAGGCCCCCGGTCACTGCTCCAAGCACGCAGCAACCATTGGTCGCTGGGAGCAAGGAGATTTAAAATTTCCTGGGCTCCCCAGCTCCTGCGAATGTGTCTGGCATTTTGCCGGCGGGCGCATACCCAGGAGCTGGCAGGATCCATGGAGGATAATCGCATCTGGATTCAAATGCGGAAGCCTCCGAGAAGATGTTTCATCTCCTCTCACCGATCGCTTCGGTGAGGGGAGATGAAACTGCCACTTTTTAAAGAACTTTTACGTGATCGCCATTATGCATTGGATAACGGCGATCACGTGACCAGTAACCGTATACCGCGGCTCCCCATGACATCTCCAGGCTCTTGGCGACCTTTGGTAGCCAGCAGCAGGGAGATGTTACATTTATTGGGCAATCTTTCACTTTTGCGCATGCGTCCGCCATCATGCTGACGGGCGCATGCGCAGAAGCTGGGGTAAGGTCCACGGATCAACATCCCACCAGGGAACAAATCCGGGACCTTGGGTACGTAATTTCATCCCCCTTACGGATACGATCCGTAAGGGGAGATGAAACTTTAACTTTTTAAACTTTTAACTTTTTTTTTTTTTTTACTTTTTAACTTTATATGATCACCGTTATCCCAGTCATATCTCCCTGCACTCGGCTATCTGTGACAGCCGGGTGCAGGGAGATTTTGAATTTGCCGGGCTCGCCGGCTTCTGCGCATGCGCGCCACATTATTTAGATCCCACATTTTCAGGAATTAATGCAATTTAGATTTTTTTTTTTTTAATGTGTTCGGGTAATGTGCTATTCTAAAATTTTTTCCCCCAAAATCATTTTCATGTGCACTGACACCCCAAAATGGATACCCCTGTTTGTATTGTTTTCAGAAATGTACCCATTGTGGCCCTAATGTTATGTTAGTATGCACAAATGGGACCCAAAATGTAATCAGTACTATGTGGCTTTCTGAACAGACTGTTATGATCGTGTGGGCAGATTTAGCAGACTGCCAACACCATCGTGACCAAAGGACTAGTAGTCTAGTAGTATACATGCACACAGGAAATTCACATGGAATCCATGCCACTGACCCTGTGCTAAAAGGGGGGGGGGGGGTCGACAGTGGCCCAACCTAAGCGTAGACATCGCCCAAATAAGAGGGTGGCCCAGCGGTCTTCGGAACTGGGCCATAGCTGATCCTAGGAGCCACAGAACAGGACACACGCATGGCATATAACAGACGGAACAGAATACACAGAGATAGAAAACACTGCATACAGAAGCCAAAAATGCAACCACTACTAACAGATAGGCTGATTATAAAGAACAGGTATTACTTGACATTTTAGACAAAACGTGAAGCTAGCGGGCGAACTTCTAAGCTCCTGGTTATACCGCTATTCCCTACACTAACCATGAGTCCAGGAGACCCGGACAACGATCACACAGGAGATCTCTAATAAATCTCTAAACCGCTATAAGCTACATGACTAGGTACAACGGAGTCGTCGCTGTGACCACTTACCCCCCCCCATTACCCCTTTTAACCTAGCTTATCTAAAATAAACACCGACAACTTCTTTTTGGATTAAATTTGGCCACAGCAGCCAATTTTATTATAACATACAACAATAAATCCTGAATAACACTTTTTTAACCCTGATCCTAACTACTATGGAGAGATCCTTGGAGTTCCCCA
This sequence comes from Eleutherodactylus coqui, assembly GCF_035609145.1. Taxonomy (NCBI): domain Eukaryota; kingdom Metazoa; phylum Chordata; class Amphibia; order Anura; family Eleutherodactylidae; genus Eleutherodactylus; species Eleutherodactylus coqui. Next base: position 1,118,081 of record NW_027101902.1, on the reverse strand, counting down.
CAAAATTATCTGTCGCCTCACCCAAAAAACAAGGAAGATAGGTGTAACTGTCTCCCGTCTCCTAAAAATCCTGACTCGGGAAACCCTATCTTCCAAACTACGCCTCCCGTCTCCAATCACCTGACTCAGGAGACTCGCCATTTACCTCGAGTCACCAACCTCCCGACCCCGAGGCTATCTAGCCATACCCCGGCTATTAACAACCACAACTTTAGCAGGTAACCCCCTGCCAAACAAGAGGCGACAGACCCACCTACAATTTAAAACTAACCAGAGGGGGGAGGAGGTAACTCTACTAACCCCTGCCTCCCCCCTTACCCCCTCTTATATTGACTCCAAGGACCCCTCCCTAACCGCCACAGCCAGCATGGCTTGAAACCTCAAGCCTGCGCCGCCCTCCACAACAACAAGGCGCGCTCCACTCCCTCCTGAACTGCCTCTAACCACAAGTCCAAACCTATCTCATTTAAATGCACCCCATCTTGTCTCCAATAATTCCCCCTGCCAGACTCTAGGTCTATGTGTCGCACCGCGACCCCCCCATTCCTTCCCACAAAGCGAGATACTTCCCTATTAAGCTTTATTCTCGCTTTGTCTAATCCTCTTGCAGTCCGCACAAACTTCCATACCTGCCTAGGCACGATCTCTGACCAGACCACCACCATCTTCTTATGCGCCGCTAACAATCTCAGGATATCATACCTGATATCCCTCGATAGATCCCTGAAGGGCCTTTTCCCCAAATCATTCCCCCCTGCATGTATAACAACTATGTCCGGGGCCCTGTCTAAACCCACCATCCTCTCAAACTCCTCCAACACTTTGCACCACGACATCCCTCTAACTCCCATCCATCTCAGGACCGCCTCTGACCTAGGAAACCTCAACTGTCTCCCGTCCTGCCTCACACTAGCCCTCTCCGCCCCCCAATAAACATATGAGTGGCCCATAATCCACACAAGCGCCGATTGTGGACCTGAAACAAAAAGGAGAAAACAAAATTGACCAACACCCCTTGATTATCATTATACCCCCTACCCCCCTAACACTGTTACAGCAACTGGGGACGAACATACAATTTATATCTCCCAGATTGCCACCTACCGATTTTTCTAATCGACTCGCCCGACAAACCTTGCACCTGTGCCTCTGTAGCCGCCCCCACCCTAAACGAGTGTGTCCCAAATTGCGACTCATCTAAACCGAGCTCCCTCAGCGCCTTCCCAAAGATCGCTGTAAACTGGAAGCGTGACAAAAACTGGCCCCCCTCATGCTGCAATAAAGGGCCTAATCTCTTACCCGCTACCTCAGTATAGCTAACCCATGCCGACACGGGGCACATTATTGACCCGTGAACCCTACCCAATCTAATCAAATGTCCCCGCCCAGCCTGATCTGTTTTTGATCGGCGTATGACCAACTCTAAATGGTCATCAACTTTTCTAACATCCCCCCCCCTGTAAACCTCCCCCAACTGATTTACTAGGGGACACCAACTCCCCCACCCTAAATGCCCCAAAAAAATGCCAGTGAAAACGCTAACCTGAATAACGATCTTTCGAACAACGTATCGCAGAGGCCTTCCAGTACCCCCCCTAACTTTTCTAACAACTCAAACGAAACTGGTCTACGTAAGTCCACACTGCCTTTACCTTTTCTAAAACCCTTCAACGCTTGTCTCACTAGGAAATTCTTCGTTATATCCCCCACCCCCCTTAACTTACACCCAAATGCTACCCCTGCCATGAACCTGTTCGCTCGTGACACCGAAACATTATCCTGCTCTGCCTTACCCAACCAACTTAACAGCGCCCCCACTCTATCTTCCTCCGCCTCTCCTATCCCAAGCTGACCTACCCAGCCTTCCCACTCCTGCCACGCTGCTATATACGCAGCTCTAGTACCCTGAGCCAGTGACCTCTCGATTAGATGCCCCACTGCTCTCTTACCACACTCCAAAGATGAGACGGGCACGTCCTCCCTCGGTCCTCCGCCTGAGGGGCCAGGGTCCTGAATCGCTCCCACTGAAACCGAGAAAGAGCATCCGCGATTGAATTCTCAATCCCCGGCACGTGCACCGCCACTATCCAAATATTCATCTTCAATGTTTCCAATACCAGGTGGCGCAACAAATTCACCACCGGGGGTGATGAGGCGGTCAAAGCATTGATCACCTGCACCACCCCCATATTGTCACAATGGAACCTCACCTTCTTGTTCTGAAGGCGATCGCCCCAAAGCGCCACGGCCACCACTATTGGAAACAGTTCCAACAATACCAGATTCTTCGTCAAACCTTCCTCCCGCCATCTGACTGGCCATTCCCCAACACACCATTGCCCCTGGCAAAATGCCCCAAATCCCGCACTCCCTGCCGCGTCTGTAAACAACTCGTAGTCCACATTCTCACTCACTTCCGAGATTATCATGGACCTCCCATTGTATTTGTTTAAAAAGGAAGCCCAGACTGCTAGGTCCCCTTTTAAACTCCTCCCCACTCTGATGTAGTGATGCGGGGCTCGAATTCCCGCCGTGGCCGATGCCATTCTTCGACAAAATATTCGCCCCATAGGCATTATTCTGCAAGCGAAATTCAACTTGCCCAATAATGACTGAAGCCCCTTCAGCGTGACTTTCTTGACTTTCCGTGTCTTTTCTACCTCGCATTTTAAATCCCGCAACTTATCTTCCGGTAATTGACATACCATCGCCTCCGTATCAATCCAGATGCCCAAAAACTGAAGAGAAGTTGCAGGGCCCTCTGTCTTGTCGGGAGCCAAAGGCACCCCGAACCGATCCGCCACCCACTGTAACGTTCCCAGCAGAGTCGCACACATCGGCGATTCCGCTGGGCCAATACACAAAAAATCGTCAAGGTAGTGAATTACTGACTGCTGCTTTGCAGTGTCTTTCACTACCCATTCCAAGAAAGTGCTGAAGGCTTCGAAGTATGCACATGAGATTGAACATCCCATGGGCAGACACCGATCGGCGAAATACTTACCTCCCCAAAAACAACCAAGTAAGCGAATACTATCTGGAGAAACCGGCAAAAGGCGGAACGCCGACTCAATGTCGGCTTTCGCTAACAGCGCCCCCCTCCCATACCTTCTTACCCATTTTAGTGCCGCATCAAAAGATGTATAAACCACCGAACAGAGCTCAGGGTCTATACCATCGTTCACTGATGCCCCTTTCGGATAAGAAAGATGGTGTATTAACCGAAACTTATTCGGTTCCCTCTTAGGTACTACTCCCAGGGGAGACACTACGAAGTTCCGGAGGGGAGGCTCCTGAAAGGGGCCTGCCATCCGCCCTAAGCTAATTTCTTTTGCCAGTTTCTCCGAAACCACTTCCGGATTCCTCATGGCCGAGAGTAGGTTTTTTGTTGATAACGGAATCTCATGTTTTGGGGGAGGGATGTGAAACCCCCCCCGAAAACCTTCTTCCAACAATTTCGCCTTTTCCCTGTCAGGATACCTATTTAGAAACCTGACCATCTCTTCCAGCCTCACCGGCGTCCTCCCTTTTTCCACCCACTCCTGCGGCCTTTCCTTTTCCTTTCTTAAAGCATTTTGATGCTCCTTGTGACCCGCCATTGCAGTGTGAGCAGACATGCTTAAATCTGCAGCCTGCTCCGAATTTGCATTGGCCCTCATTAAATTGCCAACACAAACCGACTCTATTACCCCCTGACTGACCCCCCTGGTTTCCCCCCTGTGAGGTTGAAGCCAGGCCTGATGGCCCGGCTCCCCCGTGAAAAGGCTGCCCAAATCGACTAGGTGCCATGACCCGAAGCCACAGACCAATATCTTTTTGGTCCCAACGGATTGACGGCCTCACCGCCTTACGTTGCCTAAACTGTTCGTCGTACCTTAACCAGGTTTGACCCCCGTAAACCCGATACGCCTCGCCTATCGAATCTAGATAACAGAAGAGGCCGGAACAGTTCTCCGGCGCCTTCTCCCCAATTACGCTGGCCAATATAGCGAACGCCTGCAACCAATTATTAAATGTTTGAGGAATTAAACGCCATCTGCGTTTTTCTTCCTCCTCCTTCTTGTATTCGGTCCTTTTGCCTTTGTCCAAATTAAATTTCTCCAAAGGCAAGAGGGAGAATATCTCTACAAATTCGTCCCGCCATATCTTCTCCCTCGTTTCCTTCTTAAGATGTGCTCCCAACGGGCCCTCGAAACACACGTATACCTCCCCTTTTGCCCTATCGTCCAACCGCACTGCTTCCCCGTCCCTTTCCGTTTGTACGGCAACCGTCACCCCTGACGCCGTTTCATCTGCCCCCCCCGAGCTGACCCCTAGAGTACTTACCCTACTGGAAGGGGTTGCCATTGAAGTACTCCATGCAGCCACCGGCGATGGCCCCACGTCCGGCCCTCCCGTTCCCCCTGCCTGGACTCCCCCAGTCGCCCCAGCGGGGAAGCCCTCCCCGCCAGACGACACACTACCCGGCGTGTTAAACGCCGTTCCAGGCAAACCGACCGACCCCATTTCCTGCCTCCGCAGGAATTCCCACATACAACCCATAAGTGCCCTCAAATCGTTATCCCCCCCCATGCGCACCAGCAAAACTGACCGCACCACTACCTATACCCCCCCCTACAGGCACAGATCTAGCAATAACATTTACAGTGTTTTGTGTGGTAGACTCACCGGGCTGCGCAGGTGCTGTGGGCCCACCAGCCGCCGCTCCGTCTTCCTGGCGTCTCATCCTGGGATCCGTCCATGTCCCGCCCGATCCGTCTGATTCCTCCGCCGACTGCCGCCTCTCCGCTGCGCGCGCAGCCGCCCCGCTGGAACTCAAAAAACCGGCATTAATAAAATCCTCCGGACCAGCCTGCTGCTGTCCCCTTCTTCCGCCAAACACCTGCTCCAGCTCCCCTCCCCTGGTCCCCCGGCTAACCCTCCCGCTGGGTCCACACTGCTCCCCTCCAGCAGCTCTGGACCCTCTGCTCTGTCCTGACACGGATCCTCTCGCCGAACTGGGACAAGGGCGCTCCTCTCTGCTACCCTCACCGCTGGAGTGCCCCCCCCCTCTAACTGCTCCTGGAGCCGACTGTGCAGTCGCAGGTCCCGGCCCCCTCGCAGCCCGGGTACCTGCGCTGCACGCAGCGCCACGCCGCCGATTAGGATTCCTCCCAGCCCTGGCCCCCCCCCCCTGCCGCTGCGGGGGCTGGCCCGGCTGGAGGTTCCACAGATGGGCTCCCTGTGCGGCGCCGGCGCACAGGCGCGTGCTCGGGGCTAAGCCTCTCCGGCGCACGCGCCCGACGCGGCCTCCTCTCCCTCTCTGGAACTGCCGCCGCTCCCCCCTCTCCCTCACTTGCCAGTCTTTCGAGCCACCCGATTCCTCGCTCAGCTGCCGCTGCCCGGATCCTCTCCATCAGCGCTTCCATCTCTTCAGGCTCTTCTTGAACTGCAGTACCTCCGATCTCCACCGGGGGCAATCTTCCTGCTCAGGTCCTGTCACCAACGGTGTTTTGTGCTCCGGTCTTCTGAACAGCGATCTTCCTGCTCCGGTCTTCTCACTAACGGTCTTCTTGCTCCGATCTCCTCACCAGCGGTCTTCCTGCTCTGGTCTTCTCACCAGCGGTCTTCTTGCTCCGATCTTCTCACCAGCGGTCTTCCTGCTCAGGTCTTCAGGTAGGTCTTCTAATTTCTTCTGTCTTCACCCGATCGTCCTCTGCTTCAGGTCCTCCCGATCCTCCTCAGCTGCCACGCTTAAATTCTTATCCTGCTGTCTTTTTTCTTCGGTCTTCACTCTTCTCCCCGTCCAGGTTCCAGGTCCTTCTTCTTCCTCTGCTGCTCCCGGAATGACTCCTCCCCCTTTTCTTCCCGCTCTTTCTATCCCATAAACCTTTGCTCCCCCTCATTACACCCCCTCCCTTTTAACCTCCACCTCACCTTATTTTCATTTAAAATATTAACCCTTTCCTCCCCGTTAACCCCGTCATGATCGCCTTCACCTACGGCCTTGCGGGCCCCGGTTCCGGCCTCCCTTTACAGCAGCACACAATGTCCCTGCAGGTTGGATTACAGATGAGTGCTGCTGTATGGTGCCTTCATACCTCTAGGGCAGGATACCTACCTGATATGTATTGTCATGGGGCGCACCAAGATCTTGTCTCAGGCTTTGCTTGCAGTCCTACCATATCGCACTAAATGCAGAAGTGCAGTCAATGCAGCTTTTTACCTAAAATAGTAAAAATTGGTCAAAGCCTCATGCAGTGTATTACCTGACCCTGGAATAACATCAATGGCAATTATAAGAATAATGCTGATAATAATACAAATTCTGTATGTCTGTTTTCAGCCTTACAAAACCATAACTATAGAAGTTTACATTTATACGTAAAGCTAGATATTTTTAGAAATATCTATATTGATATATAACTATCTATTTTTATAGCTAGATATATATCTATGCAGTAAGATACATTAGATCGATGGTGACACACGCACCCGAAACAAGGACCACAGGTTGTAAGCAGCCATTTTTCCGTCAGTCTCCACTGGAGTCTCTCCCAGGCCCAAACTGAACCTACCTACCTGAATTGTAAGTACCTACCTTCTTGTTCTCTATGAAAGAACTGAGCGTACCTTTTAAAAAAATGGCGGCGGCAGCAGCAACCAATCAGATTTTGTATAGTTTATGTATAGCTACCTGCCATGCTTTCCATTGGTTTCTACAGTAACATTGCAGCGCCCTCTGTTGGTTTTACAGAAACGTGCTGCACCACCTATTGGATTTACCCAAACTTACAGCACCATAGAGATTAGCGGGTCACCTCCCAGTTCTCCATCTTTTTGCCCTATTTTTCTCTAGGGTGGTTTCAAACCGGCGGGTAAAATCGCGCCATTTTTAACCGATGCGTTGGTTATTGAAAAAAAAAGCAGATTTCGCAGCCAATGATTCCCGACGGTTCCCTTCCCTTCAGCAAGGTTTTCACTGATGTGATGTTGAGAGAGAAAATCACAGCCTGCTGTGTCCTTCTGCGCAGTGCGTTTTTTAAAATCTCCCATGTAATCCTATGGAGGCTGCGTTTTAGCGCATCACAAGGCGAAAAATATGCGCTGCAATGTTAACATTGGAAAGTCCTACCGACTTGCACGTTAAACAAAAACATGCGGTTTTTAATGTGCGCGGCAGCGATGCGATTTAATCCTCTAAAAAAAAGGATCGCTGGTGATTGTCACGGCCGTATATTGGGACAAAACTAAGCCTAAGATTTCTGGCTGGAATCGGCACACGTGACGGGGCGGAGCTACGATGACGACGCGGTGAGCAGCTCTCCGGCACGAGCGGCCCCATTCACCAGGCAGAAGACCGCACAGCGCAAGCGCGTCTAAAAAAGCAAGAAGCCAGCGAAATTAGACGGAGCCATGGAGACGGGGACGCCAGCAACGGAGCAGGTAAGTGAATAACTTCTGTATGGCTCATATTTAACCCCTTAGTGACCAAGCCTGTTTGCGCCTTAATGACCAGGCCAAATTTGGCAAATCTGACATGTGTCACTTTAACATGGAAAAACACCAGAAAGGTTTTGCATATCCAAGCGATTCTGACATTGTTTTTTCGCCACATGTTGTGCTTCATTTAGGCGGAAAAAATAGACCGATAGAAATTGTGTTTATTTATTAAAAGCGCCAAAATTGGGAAAATTTTGAAAAAAATGGTCATTTTTTCACATTTCCAACTGCAATATCTTAAATATGTGCAAACATAATATAGAAATTTTTGCTAAGATTTATATTTCCACCCGTTTACTTTATTTTGGGCGCACATTGGAAAAACTTTCGGTTTTTTTTAACTATTTAGGAGACGTACAAATTTAACATTACTTTTTAGCATTTTGAGGAACACTTTGTTTTTCTATACCAAGCCGAGATTGGAAAGGCTCATGAGTGTCAGAATAATAGATACCCCCCCCAAATGACCTCATTTTAAAAACTACACCCCTTAATGTATTCACTGAGGGGTGTCATGAGTATTTTGACCCCACAGTTTTTTTTCAGGAATTAATTCAATTTAGAGGAGAAAAAGTAAAATTTCATATTTTTGCAAATCTGTTATTTTAAAGACATATTTTTTTCCTATAGTTTACATGAAAATCAGGATTTACACCCCAAAATGGATACCCCTATTTCTCCCGTGTTCAGAAATATACCCATTGTGGCCCTATTGTTATATCTGAGTCCACAACGGGGCCCAAAATGAAAGGAGTAGTCAGTGTCTTTCAAAACAGAAATTTTGCTTGAAGTCCTTTTAGGCCCCATAGCACACATGTAGAGTTCTTGAGCGCCCAAAACAATAGAAACCCCCCACAAATGACCCCATTTTGAAAACTAGACCCCTTAAGGAATTTATCTAGGGGTGTACTGCATATTTTGACCCCACAGTTTTTGAATGAATTCAAACCAAGCAAAAGGAAAAAATTGTGATTTTCGTTTTTTCGGCAATTCTGTCATTTTAAAAACAGCTTTTTTTGTACAGCACACATATGAAGGAAGACTTGCACCCAAAAATGGATACCCGTTTGTCCCGTGTTCAGAGACATACCCATTGTGGCCCTAATCTTATGTCTGGATACACAACGGGGCCCAAAATAAAAGGATATATGGGTGGCTTTCAGAACATAGATTTTGCTTGAAGTCCTTTTAGGCCCCATTGCCCACTTGTAGAGTTCTTGAGCGCCCAAAACCATATAGAACCCCCACAAATGACCCCATTTTAAAAACTAGACCCCTTAACGAATTTATCTAGGGATGTACTGCATATTTTGACCCCACAGTTTTTGAATAAATTCAAGCAAAGCAAAAGGAAAAAAATAGGATTTTCATTTTTTGGGCTATTGTGTCAATTTAAAAACAGTTTTTTTTGTACAGCACACATATAAATGAAGGCTTTCACCCCAAAATCGATACCCCTGTTTGTCCCGTGTTCAGAAACATACCCATTGTGGCCCTAATAGACTTACAGGACCCATGGCTAGGCCTACAATGAAAGGAATACCCGTTGGATTTCAGGGTACCACTGAATAAATTTCAGGCCCCATTGCCCACTTATAGAGCCATTGAGCGGCCAAAACTATAAAGAACCCCCTCAAATGACTAGTGGGTTTTCATGAGGGAAATGTGGCGACCTGGGGTTACATGCAGGGAGTGTGGTGACGGTACGGTTACATGCAGGGAGTGTGGAGACGGTGGGGTTACATGCTGGGAGTGTGGTGGCGGTACGGTTACATAAGGGCGGTGTGGTGATGGTGGGGTTACATGCGGGGAGTGTGGTGACGGTGTGGTTACATGCTGGGGAGTGTATTGACGGTGCGTTTACATGCGGGGAGTGCACAGTGGGAGCTGGCTGGGGCTCACAGCAATCTATGCTGACCGTGGCATGTAAAGGGTTTATAGAGGGAGCTGGCTGGGACTGACAGCAATCTATGCTGACTGTGGCATGTAAAGGGTTCGCAGAGGGAGCTGGCTGGGACTGACAGCAATCTATGCTGACTGGGCATGTAAAAGGTTTACAGAGGGAGCTGGCTGGGACTGACAGCCATCTATGCTGACCGCGGCATGTGAAGGGAGCACAGAGGGAGCTGGCTGGGACTGACAGCAATCTACGCTGATCGCGACATGTAAAGGGTTCGCAGAGGGAGCTGGCTGGGACTGACAGCAATCTACGCTGATCGCGACATGTAAAGGGTTCACAGTGGGAGCTGGCTGGGATTGAAAGCAATAAATGCTGACCACGGCATGTAAAGGGTTTACAGAGGGAGCTAGCTGGGGCTGACAGCAATCTATGCTGACCGTGACATGTAAAGGTTTACAGAGGGAGCTGGCTGGGGCTGACAGCAATCTATGCTGACCGCGGCATATAAAGGGAGCACAGTGGGAGCTGGCTTGGGCTGACAGCAATCTATGCTGACCGTGGAATGTAAAGGGTTCAGAATTTAAACTTCTATAGTTATGGTTTTGTAAGGCTGAAAACAGACATACAGAATTTGTATTATTATCAGCATTATTCTTATAATTGCCATTGATGTTATTCCAGGGTCAGGTAATACACTGCATGAGGCTTTGACCAATTTTTACTATTTTAGGTAAAAAGCTGCATTGACTGCACTTCTGCATTTAGTGCGATATGGTAGGACTGCAAGCAAAGCCTGAGACAAGATCTTGGTGCGCCCCATGACAATACATATCAGGTAGGTATCCTGCCCTAGAGGTATGAAGGCACCATACAGCAGCACTCATCTGTAATCCAACCTGCAGGGACATTGTGTGCTGCTGTAATGCCCCAAAGTTACTGTAAGATTCTATTGCTTTACTGGTTTTTGCTTTTTTTGGTGTTTTTTATCTTTCATCCCAGTGCTACAAAGACCGAGGACAGAAAGCTCTGGCACTGAAATACTGTGATGAGGCTTCAGCCATGCCACCGGTTACTAAAGAGGTGAGGACTGTCAGTAGTAACGTGGTAACACAATTCAACTGTTATTTCAGCCATTAATTTACTGACCTACTCCACTGCTTACTGTATTGATTCTCTAGAATAGAGCCTCCATAGCCGCCTGTTCCCCATCTTCTATACTAGAAGCTAGAAGTGGTACAACGCAGTACTAGAGTCCCCTTGCCTGTCCTTATCTTATCTTTTATCCAAGCTACAAGGCGTACAACAGGGTACTAGAGCCTCCATTCCCATCTGTATAACCTCTTGTATCCAAGCTAGAAGTGGTACAACAGGACACCAGAGCCTCCTTGCCCACGTTTCATGTTTTGTCACCAGCTGCTTCCTTTGGGTAAGTGAGAATAGTGAGAATTTTGGCCCATGTGAAAGGGGAATTACTGTATGCTAAACTGTTCATTTTCATTACCTTCTATGACATTTATGGAAATGACACGGCACAGATTATTGTTAGGGGTTCCATCATACTCCCCTTCTGTAGCCGCACCGCCTCCACGCTCCCCTCATGTAAGCCCACTTTCCTAGTGTAACCGTATTGTCACCACACCCCCCTTATGTAACCATACCGTCTTTACACTCCCCGCATGTAACCATACCACGGTTCGAAAAGTGTCATAATAGAGCCTTAAAGGGGTTCTGTCATTAAAAACAAAAAAATATACTGTATACTTACCGATTGCTCCCCAGGGAGCCTGCTTACCTCTTCTTCTTATCCCAAATCTTCTCCTGGAGCCGCTTGTCACTTCGGTCACGTGACCTCCAGCAACCCGATTTTCCTCCATCCGGTCAAAAAGTGTACATTGCGCTACCTTCCGCTTCCTTCACTAGTGACGTATGCGTACATTGCCTTGTCAGGAAGCACGGAATGAAAGCAGCCGTGCGAGACAATGGCGCGACTGCGCACCCCGCACACGACTGCGCATGCAGCTATCCTGGAGATAGCTATAGTCTATGGAATATACACGGGCTTTAGCCTTGGCAGTCGTCGTCTTTAAAATCTATGTATAGCTACCTCCCATGCTGTCCATTGGTTTCTACAGTAACATTGCAGCGCCCTCTATTGGTTTTACAGAAACGTGCTGCACCTATGCTCCCTTTAATAAATGATCCCCAAATAGGGGACGTATCAGATGCAACACGCTCAGGCAGCACTCCGGGCGCACCCACAATGCTCTGAGGGAGCTGGAAGACCTTTGCATAGCCCCACCCAACGCTTTCTCAACCGCGCCCTCCCCCCTCCCCCTCACATCCTCCTCAGTCCTTCCTCTTGCACCGTGCTCACGCATCCTAGGCTTGCAGAGCCTGCAGGACTCGTCACCTCCCTACGCAGGATGGTTAAGCAGACGATGACACTAGAAGCAAGCACTAGTTTGCCTCTGAAGGTGCGTCCGTCGGTCGTTTTGAGAGATCTCTTTTGGTGGACGCATTTCGAGTGGGGACGGACGTAAACTTTTTCCCAAAAAAAGGAAAATTGGCTTCGAGCCCATAGGGCTTTATTGGCTTCCCCTGGGCTGGCATTAGTAGACCCTAGTAAGAATAAGAATAGATCAGCATGGTCATCTGAAGAAGTTAAAATGTACAGCAGGCCTTTTTTTTCCCCGCCATACATAAATAAATTCATCCATCCATCCATAACTATAGATTATATAGAGAAATAAATCTTGCTATTTGTATAGCGATAGATATATAGATAGAGTGAGTAGATTATAGACATACATTATATCCACATGATAGATTTTAGATTATTTATATCTGTGTAGATTTTATCATCTATATTAATTAGATAATCCATAGATCTATTATCTATCTATCAATCAATAGATCTATTATATAATCAACATACATTATAGAATCTACATATATACATAATACAGCTTTATGTGTTTGTGTATGTATGTAGATATATAAATATATATATATATATATATATCATCTAAAATCTATCTTTAATCTATATGCACAAAATCTATATAATCTATATCTACATAATTAATAAATAAATAGATAGATTCATTCATTCATACTCATTCATTCATACATACATACATACATACACACTGTATGCAAATGAGCCAGGTGTCTGGCAGGCTGATGTCACTGCATTGTGATGTCATCAATTTAGAAGTATAAATACCGGACTTGGCAGCCATGTTAGTCAGTCTCCGCTGCAGCTCGGAGACGGGAGGTGGGGGAACCCCTATCTCCTCCGAGAAGCCACAGAACTGGACCCTTTTTATTTTTAGCAGAGTGCATTTTTAATGCAGCACACAAGGGGGAGACAGCGGCCTACCAAAATCTACTGGGTCATATGACGTGGCTGGCGGTGGGCGGGGAAGCGGTTTTTACTCACTCTGAGGAGTAAAGCCCTGGGGACTGTGGACATGACAGCTCCTGGCGGAAGATGATGATTGGTATTTGTTTCGGGGGTGGGGGGAGAAAATTCCGGAATACTTATTGGGTGTCTCGTCTGAAGTTTTTGCATCTATGGTCGGGGAATGGGAGAGCCCAAATCTTATAGTTCCAGTGTATGTACAACCTTCCACGAGAGCGCGGGGACGTTACTAGTCTAAGTAAACGATGCGCATAAATGCCACAAATGTATTAACCCTTAATCGTACTGACCAGCAGATTGTGTGCCTTTAGGAAAAGCATAGGTGTACCGTCAGGTGTCACAATTGCAAACCGGCCCCTGCGGTGAGGGAACTCAGAGGCCCCCACCATATAAAGAATGTGCATGGAGTGCATTACTCCCTTGCCGCACTGCCTGTTGTGGGAGGGGGTGGAGGGTTGGCCAATGCAGTGTACAGCGCGGAGCTGGTTGATGACATCATCATTCTTCTGCTCCTGGCACCCGTGTGGTCTCCTCACACTACCAGACGCCTGTTTTGGGAGGGGTGGAGGGTCGGCCGACGCGGTGTACGGCGCGGAGTTGGATGATGACATCATCATGCTGCTCCTGGCGCCTGTGTGGTCCCTTCACACTGCCGGACGCCTGTTGTGGGAGGGGTGGAGTGTCGGCCGACGCGGTGTATGTAGTGGAGCCGGATGATGACATCATCATTCTTCTGCTCCTGGCACCTGTAGAGAGCATTGGTCCTGTTCCGGAGGGCTGGTCCCATGACTGTCATATTCTGACTGCCCTGTGTTTGTCCCCCCCTTCCCCACGGCTCAGGGGTCAATGTATTTCTTGGAAGCCCCTTGAGAACATGGCCATATGAGGCCTGGTGAAGTGTAGTTCTTATTTTCCCATCTCTCGATGCCTGTGATGTATTCCAGCATTAATGCCCGGATACATTGTGTCCTGCGGGGGGCAGATTATCTCCATATCAAACACAACGCTTGGTTTTGGAAGTTCTTTTCCCATCCCTGCATTCAGCATCCCATAACTTCTGCATCTTCCCCGGTCAGAGGTAGGTGAGGCCTTGCTTTCTACGTGACGACCTTTTTGCCCCATTTTGGGTCCATACTTTTGATCACTTAGTATTTTGCCTCCATTTATTAGAGGTTTGTCTTTTTCTCCAGTTTTTCTGTGTTTGATAGTGTATTCAGTGTATTGTACAGGCCATTACGGATATGGTGATACCAAATATGGGGGTCTTCACCCCCCCTCCCATATGAAATAGAGGAAAATGCACAGAAAAGTTGAATATCTATATCTCTCTCTATAGGGGCCACAACAGCCATGATTATACAAGAGGCTTCTGTACCGCAATGCCTCATCAGTTACAGTAGTGATCATAGGTAATGGCAAGCAGGGACACCTGTTGTCATGGCAACCAATCGGCCCGCCACGATTACAAGGGCCAGACGACATAACATAGGGAGCATGCTCCCTCGGGGAATCCTCTACTTGCTGCCATCTCAACAGAATGTAGGAGTTTAATAGTAGGGATCGCTATCCTTATGTACCCTGCTGTAGCAGTGGGAAGCCCGCTATCGGATGGTGTGAGCTCAGCTTCTGATCCCACGCCATCCACATGATGTACGCTTGTGTCCTGTTGTGGCAAGTACCACACAGCCAGGACAGACGTACATCCGGTGGCATTAAGGGTTTAACCCCTTAAGAGATAACTTATGTCCTGGGTGGTTGGTACTTGCTGTAAACTCGTGGGAGCAGAATCTGAGATTGTACTATCCCACAGTGGGAGCTGGCTGGGACTGACAGCAATCTATGCTGATCGTGGCATGTAAAGGGTTCACAGAGGGAGCTGGCTGGGACTGACAGCAATCTATGCTGACCGTGGCATGTAAAGGGTTCACAGTGGGAGCTGGCTGGGGCTCACAGCAATCTATGCTGACCGTGGCATGTAAAGGGTTTATAGAGGGAGCTGGCTGGGACTGACAGCAATCTATGCTGACCGTAGCATGTAAAGGGTTCGCAGAGGGAGCTGGCTGGGACTGACAGCAATCTATGCTGACTGGGCATGTAAAAGGTTTACAGGGGGAGCTGGCTGGGACTGACAGCCATCTATGCTGACCGCGGCATGTGGAGGGAGCACAGAGGGAGCTGGCTGGGACTGACAGCAATCTACGCTGATCGCGACATGTAAAGGGTTTACAGAGGGAGCTGGCTGGGACTGACAGCCATCTTTGCTGACCGCGGCTTGTAAAGGGTTCACAGTGGGAGCTGGCTGGGATTGAAAGTAATAAATGCTGACCACGGCATGTAAAGGGTTTACAGAGGGAGCTGGCTGGGGCTGACAGCAATCTATGCTGACCGTGGCATGAAAAACATAGTAACATAGTAACATAGTATGTAAGGCCGAATGGAGACATTGTCCATCTAGTCCAGCCTGTCTATCCTACTGTGTTGATCCAGAGGAAGGCAAAAAACCCCAAGGCCAGAAGCCAATTAGCCCTTTTTGGGGGAAAAATTCCTTCCCGACTCCCTAATGGCAATCAGACTGTTCCCTGGATCAACCCCTAATAGTTCCTACCTGCCTGTATACCAGGATTGACACTTAACCTAATATTTATATCCTGTAATATCCTTCTTCTCCAGAAAGACATCAAGTCCCCTTTTAAACTCCTCTATCGATTTTGCCATCACCACTTCCTCCGGTAGAGAGTTCCACAGTCTAACTGCTCTTACAGTAAAGAACCCCTTTCTATGTTGGTGATGAAACCTACTTTCCTCTAATCGTAGCGGATGTCCTCTTGTTACCTTTGTGGTCCTGGGTGTAAACAGATCACGGGAGAGATCCATGTGTTGTCCCCTCATGTACTTATACATGGTTATTTGGTCGCCTCTTAACCTTTTTTCTAGAGTAAATAGTCCCAATTTGGATAGCCTCTCTGGGTATTCCAGTCCCGTCATTCCATGTATTAGTTTAGTTGCCCTTCTTTGAACCCCTTCAAGCACTGTGACATCTTTCCTGAGCACCGGTGTCCAGAATTGTACGCAGTATTCCATGTGAGGCCTGACAAGTGCCTTATATAGTGGAAGGATAATGTTCTCGTCCTTCGCCCCTATACCTCTTTTAATGCACCCCAAGACTTTATTTGGCTTTGCAGCAGCTGACTGGCATTGGTTACTCCAGTTTAGTCTATTATCCACTAATACCCCTAGATCCTTTTCCATATCACTTTTCCCTAGTGGTACCCCAATAAGTGAATATTGGTGACATCCGTTTCTCCTGCCCATGTGCATAGTCTTACATTTTTCAACATTGAACTTCATTTGCCATTTTTCTGCCCAAGCCCCCATCTTATCCAGGTCCGTTTGTAGCCGCACATTGTCCTCCGTTGCATTAATTATATTGTATAATTTTGTGTCATCTGCAAATATTGATATTTTGCTGTGCAGCCCCTCTATCAGGTCATTAATAAATATGTTGAACAGAGTGGGGCCTAATACTGAACCCTGTGGCACCCCGCTAGCGACTGTGGTCCAATCAGAGTACGAACCATTTATTACCACCCTCTGCTTTCTATCGTTGAGCCAATTTTTTACCCACTTACACACGTTTTCGCCCAGTCCGAGCTGCCTCATTTTGTATATTAGCCTATTATGTGGCACAGTGTCAAAGGCTTTAGAGAAGTCCAGATATACAAGATCAATAGATTCCCCCTGGTCCAGCTTAGAGCTTACTTCATCGTAGAAACTGATCAGATTTGTCTGACATGAGCGACCCTTCATGAATCCATGCTGGTGAGGAGTTATTCCCTTAAAGGGGTTGTCCCGAGGCAGCAAGTGGGTCTATACACTTCTGTATGGCCATAATAATGCACTTTGTAATATACATTGTGCATTAATTATGAGCCATACAGAAGTTATAAAAAGTTTTTTACTTACCTGCTCCGTTGCTAGCGTCCTCGTTCCCATGGAGCCGACTAATTTTTGGCCTCCGATGGCCAAATTAGCCGCGCTTGCGCAGTCCGGGTCTTCAGCAGTCTTCTATGGAGCCGCTCGTGCCAGAGAGCGGCTCCGTGTAGCTCCGCCCCGTCACGTGCCGATTCCAGCCAATCAGGAGGCTGGAATCGGCAGTGGACCGCACAGAAGAGCTGCGGTCCACGAAGACGGAGGATCCCGGCGGCCATCTTCAGCGGTAAGTATTGAAGTCACCGGACCGCCGGGATTCAGGTAAGCGCTGTGCGGGTGGTTTTTTTAACCCCTGCATCGGGGTTGTCTCGCGCCGAACGGGGGGGGGGGTTTAAAAAAAAAAAAACCCGTTTCGGCGCGGGACATCTCCTTTAATCTCCTTGAGGTACTCATCGATGGCGTCTCTCAGAATCCCCTCGAAAATTTTTCCTGTTACTGAAGTGAGACTTACTGGCCTGTAGTTACCAGGCTCACTTTTGCTCCCTTTTTTGTAAATTGGAACCACGTTGGCAATGTGCCAGTCCAATGGTACTACTCCGGTCTTGATAGTGTCTAGAAATATTAGGTATAGCGGCCTAGCTATCTCGTCACTTAGTTCCTTTAGTATCCTTGGGTGTAATCCATCTGGGCCCGGTGATTTATCAATTTTAGTTTTCTTTAGACGCTTCCGCACCTCCTCCTGCGTTAGGTATGAGATATTTTGTGAGGGGTTCGTTTTATTCCCCTGCATCTCGTGTGGCATTTCCTTTTCTTTGGTGAACACACTTGAGAAGAAGCTGTTTAGTAGATTTGCTTTCCCTTCGTCATCATCAATGATTTCTCCTGCATTGTTTTTTAAAGGGCCAGCGCTCTCCCTGCAAATCCTTTTGCTGTTTATGTAGTTGAAAAATAGCTTCGGGTTGTTTCTGCTCTCTTTTGCGATCCGTCTTTCTGCTTCCTCCTTGGCAGTTTTGATCGTATCTTTGCATATTTTGTTTTTTTCCCTGTATGATTTTAGCGCTTCTTCGCTGCCTTCTTGCTTTAGTAGTTTGAACGCTTTCTTCTTTTCGTTTATTGCCCCTCGTACCGTCTTGTCGAGCCACATTGGTTTCCTTTTAGCTGAGTTTCTTTTATTTTTAAAGGGAATGAACTGCTCACATGAGGTGATTAGGATCCTTTTGAACTTTTCCCATTTTTCCTCCGTACTGATATTTTTGAGGATGTTGTCCCAATTAATGTTACCGATAGTAGTTCTAAGCTCATCAAATTTTGCTTTACTAAAGTTTAGTTTCTTTGCCACTCCCTGATAAGGCTTCCTATTGATTGACAGCTGGAAGTTGATTATATTGTGGTCGCTGTTCCCCAAGTGCCCCTCAACCTGAACCCCCCTTATACGTTCCGGTTTGTTAGTTAGTACTAGGTCCAGAATGGCCCTCCCTCTTGTTGGTTCCTGCACAAGTTGGTTCAGGTAATTGTCTTTAATTACTCTCAAGAACTTATCACCCCTGTGAGATTTGCAGGTTTCGTTCTCCCATGTTATATCTGGGTAATTAAAGTCCCCCATGATAATTACTTCGTTTCGTTTTGACACCTCTTCTATCTGCCTTAGTAGTAAGTCTTCAGTTTCTTCTGTTGCTTTTGGTGGTCGATAGAAGACCCCTATCAGGATTTTGTTATTTTTTCCTCCCTGTATTTCTACCCACAGAGATTCCACCTGTTCGTCTCCTACCCCTATATCCTCCCGTAGCCTCGGCTTCAAGTTCGATTTGACGTACAGACATACCCCTCCCCCTTTCTGGTTCCTTCGGTCTCTTCTGAAGAGATTGTACCCCTGCAAATTCACCGCCCAATCGCACTTATCATCAAGGTTTACAGAGGGAGCTGGCTTGGGCTGACAGCAATCTATGCTGACCGTGACATGTAAAGGGTTCACAGAGGGAGCTGGCTGGGGCTGACAGCAATCTATGCTGACCGTGGCATGTAAAAGGTTTACAGAGGGAGCTGGCTGGG
Organism: Eleutherodactylus coqui; assembly: GCF_035609145.1. Lineage (NCBI taxonomy): Eukaryota > Metazoa > Chordata > Amphibia > Anura > Eleutherodactylidae > Eleutherodactylus > Eleutherodactylus coqui. The sequence continues at coordinate 1,099,296 of NW_027101902.1, read as the reverse complement.
GCTGACAGCAATCTATGCTGACCGTGGCATATAAAGGGAGCACAGTGGGAGCTGGCTTGGGCTGACAGCAATCTATGCTGACCGTGGAATGTAAAGGGTTCACAGTGGGAGCTGGTTGGGACTGACAGCAATCTATGCTGACCGTGGAATGTAAAGGGTACAATGGTGTCGCATCTGTAAGAAGTCCCCGCGCTGCACGCAGATGGCGCAGAGCGGTGCAGTTGGGGCCGCGCCATGTCCGCTAGGTGCTGTTATTCACCCGCCCCTCCAGCCTCCTGTGCGGCAGTAGCCATGCATGAAGACTCGGCCTGCGCTGTGCAGCTGCTTCTGTTGTGCGCATAAACCTCTCCATTTATGACCCCACTAGTCCCAGCGAAGACTAGAGAGCCCTCCCCATTACCCACAATGCCCCAGCGGAGACTATGGCCCGCCCATTACCCACAATGCCCTGGTTAAAGCAGCTGTAAACACTAATGCCCACTAGAGATATGATAGCCTCATCTGCTGGATGTGCAGCTCTGCCTGCAGGAACTGAAGTCCGGCCACCGCACCCACCCCAAAAGACATGAAGTTCAGAACTGCTGCGTTAAAAAACTAGACCCCTTAACGAATTCTTCTAGGGCTGTGCTGCGTATTTTGACCCACAGTATTTGAATGAATCTGAGCAAAGCAAAAGGAAAAAATTACAATTTTAATTTTTTGGGCAATTGTGTCATTTTAAAAGCATTTTTTTGTACAGTGTACATAGGAATGAAGACTTTCACTCCAAAATGGATCCCCGTTTGTCCCGTGTTCAGAAACCTACCCATTGTGGCCCTAATATTATGACCGTATGCACAACAGGGCCCAAACCGAAAGGCGCATCAAACGTCAACTGTGTCTTAACATTTACGTAATCGCCATTATCCATCGGATAACAGCGATCACATGACCGGGGACCGCTCACTGCGGCCCTCAGTCACTGCTCCAGGCTCTCGGCTACCTTTAGTAGCCAGGAGTAAGGAGACTTTAAATTTACCAGGCCCTCTGCAGCTTCTGCGCTTGCGTCCACCATCTTGCTGATGGGCATATGCGCTCACATGGACCATGCTCCATTTTCGTGCGGGAGACCAAAATCGGAATTTACTCACCTGCTCCGGATCTTCCCTTCGCCGCGGCTGGCTGTATAACATATCCAGTCGTGTAACGATCACAATAAAGCTGCGCTGCGAACACACAGGATAGATGATGTATACTCACTTAGGAGAGGGGAGTGTCAGCCTCCCCCCTCAGGAGTCCGAGATGGCTCTAAACAATTGTTAACTCCGAAGACTACCTCCACCAGAATCGAAAGTTGCTTCCTCACGATCCAATATCAGGAAATAGTTTTTATTATTAAACAAACACAAATAGGTCCCTTTTTGAGGGGACCCGGCGTATACATACAACGCGTTTCGGCTGTTGGAAGCCTTTTTCAAGTATATCCTGCCACTCATAGATAGCTAACTTAAATATAAAACTACTAGACATACAATTCAATCACCTGGAAGAGCCACGTTGTATCGGGCGAAGTATACATCCTGGCGTGCGTCCCTGCATTGCCACCGGCTCACGCGTCATAATAACGCTGCTGGAGGACCTGTGATGATGCCGAAAAGTGGGCGGAGCAAGCGGTCACATGACTGGCAATGTCATGTGACACCGCAGATGGAATTGACAGTGAGGAGGTCACGTGACTGGCACTGTCATGTGACCGGCACAGACACGGCACATTACGTATGGGGGTTCACAGCGGGAGAGGTGGGCTAGCCGTCACCTATTATCCCGGCTGACATGTAAAGCTCCTTCCCATGTAATAACATGATAGGCATCCTATAATGTGATACACCATGACATATCAAAAAAGGCCCATTATATAAATATATATATAAATATATATATATTATATAAATATATAAATTATATAAGTGATTTTTTTTAAAATGGAGCATGAAAAAATCTGGACCATGCTCCATTTTCGTGCGGGAGACCAAAATCGGAATTCACCTGCTCCAGATCTTCCCTTCGCCGCGGCTGGCTGTATAACATATCCAGTCGTGTGAGACCGGCCTTCGGTAGATCACTACCTTTTTATCACGTGACCAGGGACAGCTCAACGAGACCACCGATCACTGCTCCAGGCTCTCGGTGACCTTTGGTAGCCGGGAGCATAGAGATTTAAAATTTACCGGGCTCCCCAGCTGCTGCGCATGTCTCTGGCATTTTAAGGCAGGTTCATGCGCAGAAGCCGGAGAAGGTCCACGGAGGAGGATCACATTGAGGTTCAAATACGGAGGCCTCCGGTAAGAAGTTTCACCGATCTAAGAGGGGAGATTAAACTTCAACTTTTTCTTAACTTTTACATGATTGCCGCTATCCAACCGAGGATAAGGATCCCGGGGGACATCTCTGGAGGCCTATAGAAATATTGTCACCTTCCTTTACGGATTGGATTCGTTACGGAATGGATATCCATTGGCTAACGGCAATCACGTGACTGGGGACCATGTACTGCGGCCCACCATGAAATCTCCAGGCTCTCGGCTATGTTTGGTAGCCAGGAGCAGGGATATCTTAAATTACTCAGGCAAACTGCGGCTCTTGCATCGGCCAACGTTGACGACGGGCGTGTGCGCAGAAGCCGAGGTGAGGTCCAAGGGTAAATCCGGGGGCCTTAGGTATGTAATTACATCTCCCCTCACGAATATGAGCGAAGATTACATTTTACCATTTTTTAACTTTGTTTACTTTTAAGGGTGACTGGTGGTCGCGCCAACAGCAGGGAGCTGTCATGTCCACAGCCCCCAGGGCTTTAATCCCCAGAGCAAGTGTCTTTTTACGGCCCTGGAGATTAAAGGCCGCTTAGGCAGGAAGTCACTAAGGGGTTAAGGAGCAAACAGACTTCGTCACTAGGGCCGCTCTCACACAGACAGTTTTTACAGCGTTTAGCTCGGCGTTTGAAAAGCCACGGTAAACACTGTAAAACACCTCCATTGATTTCAGTGGAGCTTCTCAGTGATGTGGATTTATTTTGGGGTCTACGGCGTAATCAATAGGAATGTTTGTACCCTTCCAGATTTATGTTCAGAGATTGTGCGCACAATGTAAGAGATCACACGGAGACAAGACTGTCAGTGAAGAAAGTCTTCCTGACTGTTTATTAGTAGGCGTATAGCATCTTATATAGCATGATGAGTTAATTGCCCTTTATGGGCAGCAGGAAGCAATACGTGGTTGGGAATCAAAGCATGGGATTGGGTGGTCCAAATATGGTCTTTTTCCATACGGTCCTGCGTGAGTTGCTGTAGTCATGGACGTCCGACATCACGTGGTTTCAGGTACAAAATCAGCGCCATCTCTCCGAGTTTGATGGAGAGGGCAGGGGCGAGAATGAGCAATGTGTCGTCAAATGACGCCTGAGGGTTATGTGCAGGTAAAATGTGTCCTGAGGTTATGAGCGTGTGTTTCTATAATGCTGCATATTCTGATGACGGTTAGCAGTAATGAAACTGTCTGTTTTACTAACTGTCCCTACACTACCCCGCAGCCCTCAACGGTTGACCCTCCTCGACCTCCCAGATCGAGGCAGGCCCATCAAGCAAGCTAAGGCAAGCTCTCCGGGTCTACCACAGGGTTTTTCACAGCCCTTGCGACTGGACCACAGCTAGCCTGAGTCCCCTGTATTAGTTTAGTCGCTCTTCTTTGAACCCCCTCCAATACTGTAACATCTTTCCTGAGCACCGGTGATGAAATAAGAACATCTAAAATCTATTTGGTATCTTCGTGTCCATAACAATTTGAACTCTCAAAAAATCTGCATCATTTATGTTGTCAGAAAAAAAGCCAAAATGTCAGAATTGTACTTTTTGGGTCATTCAATTCCCCCCCCCCAAAAAATATCATAAAAAACGTCCACGGTCCAAGGGTAAATCCGGGGGCCTTAGGTATGTAATTGCATCTCCCCTCACGAATATGAGCGAAGATTACATTTTACCATTTTTTAACTTTCTGTTGACTTTTAAGGGTGACTGGTGGTCGCGCCAACAGCAGGGAGTTGTCATGTCAAGCACTGAGCTCCCATGAACGGCGGAGTCGTAGTCATGCAATGAGACTAGTGCTACGTGACCAAGATCGCTGTATAGCCCTGCGACCTCACACTCTCGGGCCGGCTTCACACCACCGGTTTCCTATTGTTCAATCCGCAGTCGTCGTCCACACGGAGGATCTGCAGCAAATCACATGCATTGAAAGATACATACTACTGCTACTTCCTTTACACTCGCGGTCATCTGCATTACAGAATCTGCAGGAACGCAGGGTCGCCGGCTGGGGTAACGGCCAGATTCTGCTGTGGTATCCCGCAATCGGAATGTGAAGCGGTTGTGTGCAGCTGGCCTTACTGAAGACAATGTAGTTGCGATACAACTCACAAGTAGCTGCGACCAATATATTGCAAAAATCCAACCTCGGTGAGGTTTTAGCACTCTATAGGTTGTGGGAACTTGCGCGACCCCATTGATATATTTGAGAATGCAAGTTCACAGGGCTGCACAGCGATCTTTGGTCACATGACCCATGTCATGGCGAAAGACTCCATAGAGCTCCAGCCTTAGGGCTCATGTCCACGATTGTGTTCTCACCGCAGAGACGCAGCGTTTTACACATACCACCGTGGGCTCTTCGGCCAGATTCACACAGATGTATTTGCGTAGCATATTACGCATGAAAAATATACATGCTAAATACACGTCAGTAGAACCCGCTGATTGCAGCGAGTTCCTTCACATAAGTGTATTTTGCATGCGCATTTTGTCCAAAAAAAAAGCAGTCCCCTTTATTTTCTCGTGCATTTCTGCAGGGGAAGAACATGTATTATTCTAATTACACTAATTGCCTATTTCAATAAATGGCGGCATGGTTGCGTGTTTTTTTGCGCTTGCAAATGTGCTTGATTCATGCTAACAAAAGTACAGTAAGGGCCGCTTCACACAAACATATTTGTTTCAATGGGTGCCTTCAGAATTCTCTTTACAATATAGTTGCGTATAGGCTGCGGGTATATCCGCGACCACGGAGCACAATAGGCTCTATGCTGCGGATATCCGCGGTAAAATAGAACCTGCTGCGTTCTCTTTTCTGCTTCCATGGGTGGAAATTCTGCAGGAAATCCGGCAGCGGAATTTCCGCCCGTGTGCACGGGGCCTAAGGCTGCTCTAAGACGTGCGTTCAGAAAACACAGCTTAAAATCGTGGGTTTTTTACCTCAATTTTGAGCAGCACTTTTGAACGCATGGTAAAGCGGTTTTAATGCACCCCACAATTGTGATGGGTGGGGAGGTGCATTAGAAAACGCAAATACAGGACAGATAGCGCTTAAAAATCACCGCTTCCGAGCTCACGTCTGAGTAATCGCATTCAAATCAATAGAAACAGTATACCGCAATAAAAAGCGGTGTGTGTGTGTGATTCTCATCTAGCGCAGGAAACGCGTTAATAGGGCTAATTCATGTATGGAAATTCGTTTTGCAGCTTTCCTAGCTATCCTCCGGCACGGCTACTTACCCGAAGTGATGCGAGGCGGTTTTGAGATAAAAATGCCTCACATCCGCGGGGAAATTGCATGTTGGCGAGGGAGTGATTCACGGCCCGATATCGCACTCGTCCGTGTGACGTTAGCTTTATAGTTTGGGGGATAGTTCTGGTATACACGCTGATTTTGTAGCATAGATGCGCTGTGAATTGAGGTGAATATATATTTTGGCAAGTCAGTCAATGGAGCTAAAAGAGGAGTCAAGGCATGATCTACTGACTTAGGGCTAATGCCCACGGATGGATTTCTGCCGCGTTTCATGAACCTAATAATAGCTTACTGCCTTTAAATGTTCACACATCATGAAAGAAATCGTGCCATGTTCTAATTGCCACGGGAAAACGCGCAGCCGGCGTCCATTGCAGTCAATTGAAGCCATGCATCACGTGATACATGGCGGAAGTATAGCATGATTACGCGTTTTTTTTGTTTTTTTCAGCCTCACTGCGGCTGTAGATTGCTGCGCCCGTGTGAAGGAGTCCTAAAGAATATTTAACATTAAGCAAAAACTAGTGCCAGATTCTTGACAAGCACACAAGCTACCGCTAATCTCTGCGCCAAAACTATGCCAAATGATTGTGCCCCAATACCTTTACCTTACTTATATTTGTTACTGTATTACTTTATTATTGCAACACACTGTATGCAAATGAGCCAGGTGTCTGGCAGGCTGATGTCACTGCATTGTGATGTCATCAATTTAGAAGTATAAATACCGGCAGCCATGTTAGTCAGTCTCCACTGCAGCTTGGAGACGGGAGGTGGGGGAACCCCTATCTCCTCCGAGAAGCCACAGAACTGGACCTTTTTTTATTTTTAGCTGAGTGCATTTTTAATGCAGCACACAAGGGGGAGACAGCGGCCTACCAAAATCTACTGGGTCATATGACGCGGCTGGCGGTGGGCGGGGAAGCGTTTTTTACTCTATCTTCCGCTGTGCTACAGCGGAAGATAGCGTGACGGACGGCTTCCATTGACTAGAATGGAGGCCGGCCACGCGTACACCCGCGGCAAATAAAGCATACCGCGGGTGAGGTCGGGTGATTTCACAGTGCGGAATTCCGCGATGGAATTCCGCACCGTGAGCATTGAGCTATTAGGTTCAATAGAACCTAATAGCTGCGGGCAATGCAGCAGACTTACGCAGCGTATTACGCAGCGGAAATCCCTCCGTGGGAAGGAGCCCTAACTTTAGCCAGCAGAAGGCGCCATAGTATAAGGCAGAAAAAGAAAAGCCCCTAGGCAACCCCGAATCCAAAATTGGATTGCAGAGGGTTAAAGAGGCCCTATCCTTTTTAGAACGACGGGGTAAAATCATACGTCCTGATCAGCCCCGCCCCTGACACGTTGGCACTTTGCGATAAATAAGTGGGTTTTGTGTTGCAGTTTGGGTACCCAGTCTCTAAAAGGTTCGCCATCACTGATATAGAGGAAGCCCCGACATGTTGGACATGTTGGATACACATGGGAGTGCAGCGCCAAAAACACATGGAACCGTAGTGAGAGGAAAAACAGTGTGAAAATGGCCTTATAAAGATATATTTTTACATTTAGGCTGGATTCCGACGAGCTTACGCATATTTGCACAGACAAAGAAATAACACGCAACGATTATCTCAGCTAGTGAAATAGACAATTAGTATAATATGCGTTCTTTCCCTATGAGAATGTGCGAGAAAATATAGTATGCTGCGTATTTTTTTGTGCGATCGAAATGCACAATGTATGTACGTACGTGCGTGTATGTATGTAAGTACGTGCGTGTATGTATGTACGTACGTGCGTGCATGTATGTATGTATGTACGTACGTGCGTGTATGTATGTACGTACGTGCGTGTATGTGTGTACGTGCGTGTATGTATGTACGTGCGTGTATGTACGTGCGTGTATGTATGTACGTATGTACATGTGTTTATGTATGTACGTGCGTGTATGTATGTACGCGTACGTACGTGTATGTATGTACGTACGCGTGTGTATGTACGTACGCGTGTGTACGTACGCGTGTGTATGTACGTACGCGTGTGTACACGTACGTCGAATTTGGACAATAGTATGCTGTGCATACTAACATAACATTAGGGCCACAATGGGTACATTTCTGAAAACAATACAAACAGGGGTATCCATTTTGGGGTGTCAGTGCACATGAAAATGATTTTGGGGGAAAAAATTTTAGAATAGCACATTACCCGAACACTTTTTTTTTTTTTTAATCTAAATTGCATTAATTCCTGAAAATGTGGGATCTAAATAATGTGGCGCGCATGCGCAGAAGCCGGCGAGCCCGGCAAATTCAAAATCTCCCTGCACCCGGCTGTCACAGATAGCCGAGTGCAGGGAGATATGACTGGGATAACGGTGATCATATAAAGTTAAAAAGTAAAAAAAAAAAAAAAGTTAAAAGTTTAAAAAGTTAAAGTTTCATCTCCCCTTACGGATCGTATCCGTAAGGGGGATGAAATTACGTACCCAAGGTCCCGGATTTGTTCCCTGGTGGGATGTTGATCCGTGGACCTTACCCCAGCTTCTGCGCAAAAGTGAAAGATTGCCCAATAAATGTAACATCTCCCTGCTGCTGGCTACCAAAGGTCGCCAAGAGCCTGGAGATGTCACGGGGAGCCGCGGTATACGGTTACTGGTCACGTGATCGCCGTTATCCAATGCATAATGGCGATCACGTAAAAGTTCTTTAAAAAGTGGCAGTTTCATCTCCCCTCACCGAAGCGATCGGTGAGAGGAGATGAAACATCTTCTCGGAGGCTTCCGCATTTGAATCCAGATGCGATTATCCTCCATGGATCCTGCCAGCTCCTGGGTATGCGCCCGCCGGCAAAATGCCGGACACATTCGCAGGAGCTGGGGAGCCCAGGAAATTTTAAATCTCCTTGCTCCCAGCGACCAATGGTTGCTGCGTGCTTGGAGCAGTGACCGGGGGCCTCGTTGAGCGGTCCCCGGTCACATGATAAAGTAGCGAACTAACATTAGGCCGGTCACACATGACCGGAGAGGAATTACGGGTTCTGCATGCGCTTGATCAACGGTAATCCACGGATCAATCGCATGCATTGGATTACACAATTCCCCCCAATTAGCGGGTCGGAATTGCGTAATCCACTCGCAGAAACCACACACACATATATACACACACACACACAAGGCTCTCACCCTGCAGCTGCTCCTCCTCAGCGATGCTCTCCTTGCTGCAGAGATCATGTTCTCTGCACTCCCCTTCCCTCCTCCGCGGCCGTTGTCAGTCTGCTATCGGCACTCCTCTATTACTGTCTGCATTAGACAGAACAAGCCGAGAGCAGACTGCCTACTGACAGCAGCACTCCCCACCAGGCACACAAACAGCAGCGGGGGAGGGGCGGCCCACAAAGGACACAGAAGAACTGGCAGTATCTCAAGAGCCCTGTAGCCCCCCATGCTCCCCCTATTCATCACCCTCAGGGGCAAACACAAGGGGCCCACGCCAGCACCCTCCACCAGACTCACATTGCGAAGAGGAGCAATGGGATTGGCGCGCACACCTGCGTTCACTCCCCACCAAAAGAGATCTGGACGAATCTCTATATAAGCTCGAACAATCCCACAAAAGAGACATTACAGGTCTACAAAAAGACATCCTGCACGTAGGTCAACGCCTTGGGGAAGTGGAGGAAATACAGGAAAAGCTAATTGACACTGTCGACTCGCACAGAAAGGTCATCCAAGCACAGTCGGCCCAAATTTCGGAGTTGTTTCTTCACTTAGACGACCTTGAAAACCGCCATAGGCGGAACAATTTGCGCATAAGAGGCCTAGACGAAAGGGTCGAGCACAACCAACTTGCCACCTGGGCACAAAAATTCTTCAACGACTTACTGAAACGCCCACCAGAAGACCTCATAGAGATCGACAGAATACACCGCACTCTGGGCCCGCGCTCCGCAGACCCCGCAAGGCCGCGAGATGTAGTGTGCAGAGTGCACTTCTTCCAGGAGAAAGAACAGATAATGAGAAGCGCTAGAGATGCTGGAAATCTACACTACAAGGGGTCCCCCATTCTCATCCTACAAGACCTTTCCCGCCGCACACTTCAACAAAGAAGAGCACTAAAACCACTACTGACGGCGCTGAGAGATAAGGACATTCTATATCAATGGGGCTACCCCTTCCAACTGCAGGCGCGCAAAGGGAACAAAAGAGCAACCTTTAGGTCCCTGGGGGATCTGCCCAATTTCCTGCACACATTCGAACTCCCGATGATTGACTTACCGGACTGGCCCAGACACGTAGGGGCGCTGGCTCCCGCTGTGGGCTCCCCATGGCAAAGAGCCAGCGACAAAACCAAACGCTGACAACCCAGACCCTCTCTTCTGAGATGCCGACCAACTGTCAAGAGACAAACGCAAGCCGACGTCCCCGCTTGCCCACCCGCTCCAGAGACCCGCTGAGACATCACTAACGCTCCTGAGAACGGAGCCACTAAGCTATAGCCTTAAAATGTTATATTTGTTCTAGCCGCGGCCGTAACGGGGCACAGCTCCGATGCCAGGTTTCGTTCGTTCCCCAGCAGAGGGTGCAGCCCGGGCGCTGCCACGTAAGGTGTTTTCCTTAAACTGCACTGAGGAAAGTTTAATGGGGCCTCACCCCATATATGTTATATTTCTCCTGTCTGTTTCTGTGTTGTTCTTTCACCCCCCCTTCCCACCTCTCCCACTTGTGCCTTACCCCCCCCCCCCCCCCCCACCCTAAGATTGGTCACCTAGCATTCCAAAACACGCTCACTCAACTACTAGAGATATGGCCAACGTAACAGTCTGCACTTACAATGTTAAAGGCCTGAACACTCCGGGGAAAAGAAGCCAAGTTCTGTATCACTTACATAAGAAAAAAATAATGGTAGCCTTACTGCAAGAGACCCACTTTAAAGCAGACAACATTCCACGCTTTTCCTCTAAATTCTACACCACGTGGGTCCACAGCCCGCACCCCACAAAAAAGGCGAGGGGGGTCTCGGTGGCACTACACAAGTCCTTCCAACATGAGGTGATCGATCAAATGGTCGACCCACAGGGCCGTTACATCTTCTTAAAACTAGAGGTCATGAATTCAATAATCTCAATTGCTAACATTTATTTCCCCAATCAGGACCAGATCTCCTTCGGGCTGACAACTTTGAGAAAACTGGCTGACTTCGCCGATGGCTCTGACGTGATCCTAGGCGGCGACCTTAATCTAGTGATGGACCCAGGACTGGACTCGTCGGTTGGTAAGTCCCCCATCTCCCACGCAGCACGTCGCACATTCAAAAAAGAACTAGATAGGCTGAGGTTGGTGGACCTGTGGAGGATTTTGCACCCCGGGGTCAGGGACTATAGCTTCCATTCGGCGGTGCATAACAGCTACAGCCGAATAGACCACCTTTTTATATCCCACAGACTGTTGGACCATGGCCCCTCGTGCTCCATAGGCCCCTTCCTGTGGTCAGACCACGCCCCTATCTATGGGGGTCTCTCTAGAGTGGGAGGACCTCCCAAAACATTTCAGTGGAAACTCAACGACAATTTGCTTAACGACGCTGTCTGCGCCGGAGACATCAAAAAAACAATAGAGATGTTCGCGGAAACACACAGGGAGGACCACACAGACCCCCCCCCATTAAATGGGAGGCCCTGAAGTGCGTCCTACGAGGCGTCTTCATCTCCCATGGATCCCGCTTAAAAAAAGACAGGTCAGCAAAACTGAAAAGACTCTTAGAAGAATTACAGACAAAAGAGAGACTAAACAAAGGTAGACCCACAGAGAACACGAAAGTGGAAATCTCCACAATTCGTCAACAAATCCTCTCGATACTCGACCAAAGGACACTAGGATTCAGAGACAAGATGCGCAGATGCGCGTTCGAGTATGGAGATAAATGTGGGAAATGGCTCTCAAAGACCCTACACCCCAAGGCCCCCCTGACTTATATCCCGAAAATACAAAAGCGACAGGGAGGAGTAGCCCACTCAACTACCGAAATTCTCGAGGCCTTCCGCGAATACTATAGCAGCCTATATAACATAGAGAGAGACCCCGCTCGGACCCCGAGGGACAGTGAAGTCGAGGAATACCTAGACAGCCACGCTCCTGGACCTATAGATCCAGAAGCGTCCGCGGAAATGGAAGAGGACTTCTCCCCCACAGAAGTCTCAGCCCTCATCAAAGAGCTAAAAGTAGGCAAGAGCCCGGGCCCAGACGGACTGACCCCAAAATTCTATAAACTATTCAAAAACGAATTAGCCCCATTGCTGACCAATTCTTTCAATGCAATAAACAGAGGCTGCCCCTTCCCGACTCAGGCCTTGCAGGCACACCTGGTCGTAATACCCAAACCGGGAAAAGACGCTACGGAGTGCGGTAGTTACAGGCCTATTTCACTCCTAAACGTAGACGTTAAACTTTTCGCCAAGTCAATCGCCACCCGACTTCAGCCATACATCCCGAAACTAATACATAGAGACCAGGTGGGGTTTGTCCCGGGAAGAGAGGGGAGGGACAATATAATAAAAACCATGTCACTGATCTCGCGGGCCCGACAAGAGAGGTCTCCATTAGGCCTTATGGCGGTCGACGCCGAAAAGGCCTTCGACAGGGTCGGATGGAGGTTCTTAGAGGGCACACTGGGGAGAGTGGGACTGGGGCCCCGCATGAGGGAGTGGATTATGGCGCTATACGGGAACCCCTCGGCGAGGATCAGAATCAACGGCGCCCTCTCAGATAACATCCCCATACGAAACGGAACGCGACAGGGCTGCCCGCTGTCCCCCTTTTTATACATATTGACGATGGAGTCCCTGGCCAACGCCATAAGAAAAAACGATGCCATAAGAGGGGTTAAACTGGGCCAGAGGGAGCTTAAACTCTCTTTATTCGCAGACGACCTCCTGCTATATTTATCCTGCCCGAGAATAGGGATCCCGGTTCTTCTGCAGGAATTCGACAAATTTAGTGCGATTAGCAACTTCAAAATCAACCTGCAAAAAACCGAAATGCTAAATATCTCCCTCCCAAGGGACGAAGCACACTCCCTACAGGAACTTTTCCCACTCAAATGGCAATCGAAATCCCTCAAATACTTAGGAATACAACTGCCGGAAGACCCCGCAAACGTATACGACCTAAACTTTAAACCCTTCCTAACAAACTTAGAGAGAGACCTGGGGAAATGGAGTCCCCTCTTCCTATCCTGGGCGGGAAGGGTGAACGCGGTCAAAATGGACGTCTTACCAAAGTTCCTGTACATATGCCAAGCATTCCCCATAAAACTGCACAGGGCCTATTTTAAGCACATCCGCTCCCTGATTACTAAGTTTGTCTGGCGAGGCCGCAGTCCCAGACTTAAATACAGAACCCTGACCAGAGACAAACCCAGGGGAGGCCTGGGCCTCCCAGACTTTTCACTGTATAATAAAGCTAACATAGCGAACTGCGTGCTAAACCTGCTCAGGAACCGGAGCTCCAAGCTCTGGGTTGAACTAGAATACAACCTAGATGCCAGGCAGACGCAGGGAGTATTCTGGATCCCGCAGACCTTAATTAGGCGCCTTACAGTAATGTCCCCACTGCTGAACCAGCTAACAAGAGCCTGGTCGGGCTTTGCAAGGGATACAGAACTGATCTCAGTGCCAGGCCCCTTCACACCTCTACTAGCTAACCCCCAATTTGAGGCCTTCCTACACCGAAAAACCCTAGCGACCACGTCAATAAACCCCGCGCCACGACTAAGAGACGTAATGACAGGAGACAATCTGAAACCACTGACGGAACTATTTGAAGGACGCATCGTTCCACCAGGGACGTGACTAGAATACTTCCAGCTGAGGAGTGCGATAGACACCCTGGGTCCTGAGTCCCGGGGGGCGGAAGACCCCACTGACTTTGAAAAATTGTGCATGTCCACAGCCCCCATCAGCCACCCAATCTCAGTACTTTATAAGATGATGCTGGACCGGGAGATGGGGGATGGTCCCCTAGACTTTGTCCACGCGTGGGAAGAAGAATTGGGAAGGCACCTGCAGCCGAATGATTGGGTCAAACCGTTTGCCCTGACACACAAGGGGTCGGTATACTCCAGACTCCAAGAACTAAATTTTAAAATAATCTCTCGCTGGTACAGAACCCCAGCCAGGGGTTGCCAATGAGCAACCAGTTTTTCAGTCTTTATTTTTGTGCATTCCTGGGATCAGAACTATAAGGGGACTAAAGTACATTCGTGTGAAGGAGCCCTCGGCGCAATTTTATGCATATGAGAGCGAATTTGCTTACCCCCTTAGACTCTAATGGAATATCGGGAGCGCAAATGCACGTAAAAATCATTGCGGTTTCTGCGACCGCTTTTCTGCTAAATTTAGCACGCCGTGTGAAAGAGGCCCTAGGGCTTCGGCAGACGAGTGTACACGCCAAGACTATTGTCGCAGTGGAGCGTATTTGTGCATAAACAAGGTTTACAGTAATCGGGTTGCGCTTGAAATGCCAGTTCACACGCGCGTTCACCCCTTTCCGTGGCATACAGTGGCGATGGTCATCTTCTCCCTGCGACGGCCGCCGGGTCACAACCCTTTCCTGTCATTTTTGTATATAAAACGCAGAAAGATGAGGTGAGAAACACCCTTAGGGTCAGGGGCGTACCTAAAGGCTCAAGGGCCCGGGTGCAAAAGTTCAGCTCAGGGCCCCCCCTTACCTTTCTCACCGCGTACCCATACCTAAATCATGCTGCATACAGCTGCAAAACGAATTTCCATACATGAATTAGCCCTATTAACGCGTTTCCTGCACTAGATGAAAATCACACACACACACACCACTTTTTATTGCGGTATACTGCTTCCATTGATTTGAATGCGATTACTCAGACGTGAGCTCGGAAGCGGTGATTTTTAAGCGCTATCTGTCCTGTATTTGCGTTTTCTAACGCACCTCCCCACCTATCACAATTGTGGGGTGCATTAAAACCGCTTTACCATGCGTTCAAAAGTGCTGCTCAAAATTGAGGTAAAAAACCCACGATTTTAAGCTGTGTTTTCTGAATGCACGTCTTAGAGCAGCCCTAGGCCCCGTGCACACGGGCGGAAATTCCGCTGCCGGATTTCCCGCAGAATTTCCACCCATGGAAGCTGCTATAGGATTGCGTTAGAAAACGCAATCCTAGGCAGACGGCCGCGGTTTGTCCGCGCGAAATCACACGTGGAAAACAAACCGCGGAATGCTCTCTTTCTGTGCGGGGTTCGCAGAGCCCCACACAGAAACGTCACTCCCCGGCCGCTGGCACCGGTCTGCGCATTTAGGACGGCAACTCCCACAGCCTAGAAGTTTGTATGATCTAGAGCACAGGTGTCAAACAATGCCCGCGGGCCGAATCCGGCCCGCCGCCTATGCAGTAGGTTCCCTCACTCCTCCGTGCTGTAGCTCGGCCTGTGGTGTTGCCGTGTCAGGGTGGATTTTATCTGACCTGCTTTGCGATCCTCCCTGCGACTGTGAGCAGTTTGTGGATCTGGGCTCCCTGGACTGGCAGCTTGCGCTATCGTCCGAGTCGTCCGTCTCAGCGGCTCTCTCCTTCTGCACGCTGCTGCTAGGTCGCGCCGGACCTCCCGTCGGCGCCATCTTGATTTTTCCCCGCTCACCGGCCGCCTCTGCTTGCGGTCTCAGGAACGGCTCCAAACTGCCTGCACTGCGTTCCGGAGTGCGCCCCGAGGTGTTCTGGGCTCTCTTGCGCCCCATGACGTCTCTCTGTGCCGCTGTGATAGCTTGTGGAGCCTTAAAGAAGCCGCGGCCGCCGGAGCGCGTCTCAGAAGCGACTTACTCCGGCATCAGGTAGCTCCGCCCCCCCCTTTTTAAACTTTTTAAAAACTTTTTAAACTTTTTTTTTACTTTTTCACACTTTTTTTTTTAACTTTACATGATCACTGTCATCCACCCAGACACATGTTTTTACGTCCTCAGGGATTAAGGCCCACTTGGGCAGGACGTAAAAACACTATGGGCTGGTCACTAAGGGGTTAAGAATTAAATTATGCAAACCGAATAATACGAAATGTAACGATTGGCCAATTTTGCATCTTTCAAATAATGTGGAATATGATTTAGACGCGTTACCACTGAGAAACAAGGCGAGGTTCATCCATAGACTCATCACAACAGTTCTTTTGTTTTATTATATACTTTATTATTGTGATTTGCATTTTATGTACTTTGTCAAATCAATAATTTAGAAAATCAATTAAATATTTGTTGATGAAAATGGACAAATGTTTCCGCTTACCTGTACAGAGCTGACGGAAAATGCGTTTTTCCCATGGAATCGGCTCTTTAACCCCTTAACGACGGCCCCATCGGGATTCTACGTCCTGGCCGGCTGGGCTTTATTCCTAGAGGACGTAGTTTTATGCATCCTCTAGGAATGACAGCCCTGCAGGCTCAGGACGTGATAGCTCCATGCTGCCGGTTACCGGAGGTAGCCGACAGCATGGAGCTGTCATCCCGGGCCGCGGGACCCCACCCCCGGTCACGCGATCGCGTTAAACTCAATGGAAAGTTAAAAACAATTAAAGTTTCAGCTCCCCTTACGGATCCGAGCGTCCACCAAAAGAGATCTCTCAAAACGACCGACGGACGCACCTTCAGAGGCAAACTAGTGCTTGCTTCTAGTGTCATCGTCTGCTTAACCATCCTGCGTAGGGAGGTGACGAGTCCTGCAGGCTCTGCAAGCCTAGGATGCGTGAGCACGGTGCAAGAGGAAGGACTGAGGAGGATGTGAGGGGGAGGGGGGAGGGCGCGGTTGAGAAAGCGTTGGGTGGGGCTATGCAAAGGTCTTCCAGCTCCCTCAGAGCATTGTGGGTGCGCCCGGAGTGCTGCCTGAGCGTGTTGCATCTGATACGTCCCCTATTTGGGGATCATTTATTAAAGGGAGCATAGGTGCAGCACGTTTCTGTAAAACCAATAGAGGGCGCTGCAATGTTACTGTAGAAACCAATGGACAGCATGGGAGGTAGCTATACATAGATTTTAAAGACGACGACTGCCAAGGCTAAAGCCCGTGTATATTCCATAGACTATAGCTATCTCCAGGATAGCTGCATGCGCAGTCGTGTGCGGGGTGCGCAGTCGCGCCATTGTCTCGCACGGCTGCTTTCATTCCGTGCTTCCTGACAAGGCAATGTACGCATACGTCACTAGTGAAGGAAGCGGAAGGTAGCGCAATGTACACTTTTTGACCGGATGGAGGAAAATCGGGTTGCTGGAGGTCACGTGACCGAAGTGACAAGCGGCTCCAGGAGAAGATTTGGGATAAGAAGAAGAGGTAAGCAGGCTCCCTGGGGAGCAATAGGTAAGTATACAGTATATTTTTTTGTTTTTAATGACAGAACCCCTTTAAGGCTCTATTATGACACTTTTCGAACCGTGGTATGGTTACATGCGGGGAGTGTGAAGACGGTATGGTTACATAAGGGGGGTGTGGTGACAATACGGTTACACTAGGAAAGTGGGCTTACATGAGGGGAGCGTGGAGGCGGTGCGGCTACAGAAGGGGAGTGTGATGGAACCCCTAACAATAATCTGTGCCGTGTCATTTCCATAAATGTCATAGAAGGTAATGAAAATGAACAGTTTAGCATACAGTAATTGCACTTTCACATGGGCCAAAATTCTCACTATTCTCACTTACCCAAAGGAAGCAGCTGGTGACAAAACATGAAACGTGGGCAAGGAGGCTCTGGTGTCCTGTTGTACCACTTCTAGCTTGGATACAAGAGGTTATACAGATGGGAATGGAGGCTCTAGTACCCTGTTGTATGCCTTGTAGCTTGGATAAAAGATAAGATAAGGACAGGCAAGGGGACTCTAGTACTGCGTTGTACCACTTCTAGCTTCTAGTATAGAAGATGGGGAACAGGCGGCTATGGAGGCTCTATTCTAGAGAATCAATACAGTAAGCAGTGGAGTAGGTCAGTAAATTAATGGCTGAAATAACAGTTGAATTGTGTTACCACGTTACTACTGACAGTCCTCACCTCTTTAGTAACCGGTGGCATGGCTGAAGCCTCATCACAGTATTTCAGTGCCAGAGCTTTCTGTCCTCGGTCTTTGTAGCACTGGGATGAAAGATAAAAAACACCAAAAAAAGCAAAAACCAGTAAAGCAATAGAATCTTACAGTAACTTTGGGGCATTACAGCAGCACACAATGTCCCTGCAGGTTGGATTACAGATGAGTGCTGCTGTATGGTGCCTTCATACCTCTAGGGCAGGATACCTACCTGATATGTATTGTCATGGGGCGCACCAAGATCTTGTCTCAGGCTTTGCTTGCAGTCCTACCATATCGCACTAAATGCAGAAGTGCAGTCAATGCAGCTTTTTACCTAAAATAGTAAAAATTGGTCAAAGCCTCATGCAGTGTATTACCTGACCCTGGAATAACATCAATGGCAATTATAAGAATAATGCTGATAATAATACAAATTCTGTATGTCTGTTTTCAGCCTTACAAAACCATAACTATAGAAGTTTAAATTTATACGTAAAGCTAGATATTTTTAGAAATATCTATATTGATATATAACTATCTATTTTTATAGCTAGATATATATCTATGCAGTAAGATGCATTAGATCGATGGTGACACGCGCACCCGAAACAAGGACCACAGGTTGTAAGCAGCCATTTTTCCGTCAGTCTCCACTGGAGTCTCTCCCAGGCCCAAACTGAACCTACCTACCTGAATTGTAAGTACCTACCTTCTTGTTCTCTATGAAAGAACTGAGCGTACCTTTTAAAAAAATGGCGGCAGCAGCAGCAACCAATCACATTTTGTATAGTTTATGTATAGCTACCTGCCATGCTGTCCATTGGTTTCTACAGTAACATTGCAGCGCCCTCTGTTGGTTTTACAGAAACGTGCTGCACCACCTATTGGATTTACCCAAACTTACAGCACCATAGAGATTAGCGGGTCACCTCCCAGTTCTCCATCTTTTTGCCCTATTTTTCTCTAGGGTGGTTTCAAACCGGCGGGTAAAATCGCGCCATTTTTAACCGATGCGTTGGTTATTGAAAAAAAAGCAGATTTCGCAGCCAATGATTCCCAACGGTTCCCTTCCCTTCAGCAAGGTTTTCACTGATGTGATGTTGAGAGAGAAAATCACAGCCTGCTGTGTCCTTCTGCGCAGTGCGTTTTTTAAAATCTCCCATGTAATCCTATGGAGGCTGCGTTTTATCGCATCACAAGGCGAAAAATATGCGCTGCATGTTAACATTGGAAAGTCCTACCGACTTGCGCGTTAAACAAAAACATGCGGTTTTTAATGTGCGCGGCAGCGATGCGATTTAATCCTCTAAAAAAAAAGCATCGCTGGTGATTGTCACGGCCGTATATTGGGACAAAACTAAGCCTAAGATTTCTGTGGTTTCGTTTTCACCAGCAGTATTCTCTCCCGTTAATACTTGACCGAGAAAATATAGGACCTCCCCTATGAATACTATGTGCGTAAAAGATCAGGCGGCCGCCATATTCCCACCATTTATTTTGTTTTTTACAGTTGCTCCTACAGCGGTGTGTGTTTGTGTTTGTATATGTATGTGTGTATGTATGTGTATATATTTTACACACATACACACATCGCAATGCATTGTTCTTACAAGGCGCACTGCACTGGCAGACACACTCGCATATTTGCCATGCGAGATATTGGTTTGAGTTTCTCGGGCTGATATAGTGCTCACTTGTGTAAAATCAGCCACAGAGAATGAATTTAACATCACCAAAGACATAAAGCTATACATTGCCCTCTATTGTCAGCATGCTGTTATCCTGACCCCCAAGTGTCAATGCATAATGCATCCCAAGTGGCAGCTTGCCCACCCATATCACGTCTTGTAGCCAAGCTAGAGGCGATACAACAGGGTCTGTTTCACATTTTGTATCCAAGCTAGAGGTAGTACAACTTTAACTTTTTTCCTTCTGCTTTGCTCAGATTCATTCAAATACTGTGGGTCAAAATACGCAGCACAGCCCTAGAGGAATTCGTTAAGGGGTCTAGTTTTTTTAAACAGGGTCATTTGTGGGGGGTTCTCCAACAGCACCTAGCGGACATGGCGCGGCCCCAACTGCACCGCTCTGCGCCATCTGCGTGCAGCGCGGGGACTTCTTACAGATGCGACACTATTGTACCCTTTACATTCCACGGTCAGCATAGATTGCTGTCAGTCCCAACCAGCTCCCACTGTGAACCCTTTACATTCCACGGTCAGCATAGATTGCTGTCAGCCCAAGCCAGCTCCCACTGTGCTCCCTTTATATGCCGCGGTCAGCATAGATTGCTGTCAGCCCCAGCCAGCTCCCTCTGTAAACCTTTTACATGCCACGGTCAGCATAGATTGCTGTCAGCCCCAGCCAGCTCCCTCTGTGAACCCTTTACATGTCACGGTCAGCATAGATTGCTGTCAGCCCCAGCTAGCTCCCTCTGTAAACCCTTTACATGCCGTGGTCAGCATTTATTGCTTTCAATCCCAGCCAGCTCCCACTGTGCTCCCTTCACATGCCGCGGTCAGCATAGATGGCTGTCAGTCCCAGCCAGCTCCCTCTGTAAACCTTTTACATGCCCAGTCAGCATAGATTGCTGTCAGTCCCAGCCAGCTCCCTCTGCGAACCCTTTACATGCCACAGTCAGCATAGATTGCTGTCAGTCCCAGCCAGCTCCCTCTATAAACCCTTTACATGCCACGGTCAGCATAGATTGCTGTGAGCCCCAGCCAGCTCCCACTGTGCACTCCCCGCATGTAAACGCACCGTCAATACACTCCCCAGCATGTAACCACACCGTCACCACACTCCCCGCATGTAACCCCACCATCACCACACCGCCCTTATGTAACCGTACCGCCACCACACTCCCAGCATGTAACCCCACCGTCTCCACACTCCCTGCATGTAACCGTACCGTCACCACACTCCCTGCATGTAACCCCAGGTCGCCACATTTCCCTCATGAAAACCCACTAGTCATTTGAGGGGGTTCTTTATAGTTTTGGCCGCTCAATGGCTCTATAAGTGGGCAATGGGGCCTGAAATTTATTCAGTGGTACCCTGAAATCCAACGGGTATTCCTTTCATTGTAGGCCTAGCCATGGGTCCTGTAAGTCTATTAGGGCCACAATGGGTATGTTTCTGAACACGGGACAAACAGGGGTATCGATTTTGGGGTGAAAGCCTTCATTTATATGTGTGCTGTACAAAAAAAACTGTTTTTAAATTGACACAATAGCCCAAAAAATGAAAATCCTATTTTTTTCCTTTTGCTTTGCTTGAATTTATTCAAAAACTGTGGGGTCAAAATATGCAGTACATCCCTAGATAAATTCGTTAAGGGGTCTAGTTTTTAAAATGGGGTCATTTGTGGGGGTTCTATATGGTTTTGGGCGCTCAAGAACTCTACAAGTGGGCAATGGGGCCTAAAAGGACTTCAAGCAAAATCTATGTTCTGAAAGCCACCGATTACTCCTTTTATTTTGGGCCCCGTTGTGTATCCAGACATAAGATTAGGGCCACAATGGGTATGTCTCTGAACACGGGACAAACGGGTATCCATTTTTGGGTGCAAGTCTTCCTTCATATGTGTGCTGTACAAAAAAAGCTGTTTTTAAAATGACAGAATTGCCGAAAAAACGAAAATCACAATTTTTTCCTTTTGCTTGGTTTGAATTCATTCAAAAACTGTGGGGTCAAAATATGCAGTACACCCCTAGATAAATTCCTTAAGGGGTCTAGTTTTCAAAATGGGGTCATTTGTGGGGGGTTTCTATTGTTTTGGGCGCTCAAGAACTCTACATGTGTGCTATGGGGCCTAAAAGGACTTCAAGCAAAATTTCTGTTTTGAAAGACACTGACTACTCCTTTCATTTTGGGCCCCGTTGTGGACTCAGATATAACAATAGGGCCACAATGGGTATATTTCTGAACACGGGAGAAATAGGGGTATCCATTTTGGGGTGTAAATCCTGATTTTCATGTAAACTATAGGAAAAAAATATGTCTTTAAAATAACAGATTTGCAAAAATATGAAATTTTACTTTTTCTCCTCTAAATTGAATTAATTCCTGAAAAAAAACTGTGGGGTCAAAATACTCATGACACCCCTCAGTGAATACATTAAGGGGTGTAGTTTTTAAAATGAGGTCATTTGGGGGGGTATCTATTATTCTGACACTCATGAGCCTTTCCAATCTCGGCTTGGTATAGAAAAACAAAGTGTTCCTCAAAATGCTAAAAAGTAATGTTAAATTTGTACGTCTCCTAAATAGTTAAAAAAAAACGAAAGTTTTTCCAATGTGCGCCCAAAATAAAGTAAACGGGTGGAAATATAAATCTTAGCAAAAATTTCTATATTATGTTTGCACATATTTAAGATATTGCAGTTGGAAATGTGAAAAAATGACGATTTTTTTCAAAATTTTCCCAATTGTGGCGCTTTTAATAAATAAACACAATTTCTATCGGTCTATTTTTTCCGCCTAAATGAAGCACAACATGTGGCGAAAAAACAATGTCAGAATCGCTTGGATATGCAAAACCTTTCTGGTGTTTTTCCATGTTAAAGTGACACATGTCAGATTTGGAAAATTTGGCCTGG
Organism: Eleutherodactylus coqui; assembly: GCF_035609145.1. NCBI lineage: Eukaryota > Metazoa > Chordata > Amphibia > Anura > Eleutherodactylidae > Eleutherodactylus > Eleutherodactylus coqui. The sequence goes on along the minus strand of NW_027101902.1, from coordinate 1,077,033 downwards.
TCATTAAGGCGCAAACAGGCTTGGTCACTAAGGGGTTAAATATGAGCCATACAGAAGTTATTCACTTACCTGCTCCGTTGCTGGCGTCCCCGTCTCCATGGCTCCGTCTAATTTCGCTGGCTTCTTGCTTTTTTAGACGCGCTTGCGCTGTGCGGTCTTCTGCCTGGTGAATGGGGCCGCTCGTGCCGGAGAGCTGCTCACCGCGTCGTCATCGTAGCTCCGCCCCGTCACGTGTGCCGATTCCAGCCAATCAGGAGGCTGGAATCGGCAATGGAACGCAAGGAAGGAGAAGAAAATCCACGGTGCACCATGGGAGAAGACCCGCGGTCCACCGTGGGAGAAGACCAGCGGCGCCATCTTTAAAAGAAGAATAGAAGAAGCTGCAGAACGCTGATGCAGGTAAGTGCAATGTGCTTTTTAAAAACTAACCTATGCTTTCTTTTTAACAGACTTTAAATGCACACAAAAGTAGAGCATGCAGCGGTTTTTTCGCATTTGGGCAAAAAAAGGAAACGAAAACCAATCCGTTGAAATCAATGGGTTTTATTCTCTGCATATTGTGCTCAGAAAGTTTGCGCATGCTAACACACGCGTGTAAATGTCCATGTGAAGGAACTCTTAAGCCTGGCTTCACATCGGTGTGTTTGTGTGCGCATTTATGCAGCGAATAGAGCCCTAATGAACGGGTTCGTTCACAAGTGCGCATCTTTACATTTCATGCAAAAAAAAATATGCAGCATACTCTATTTTGCGGCACTTTTGCACACCAAAAGTCCCCATAGAAGTCAATGGGGATGCACAAATATACATGTGATATGCCAGGAGGTGCGTGATACGCTGCGTAATTGCGCAGGAAAGGAACACATCCAGAACTCGTTAGACTAATTCCATACATATTTTTAGGTGACTTGGACATTTTCGTTCCTAAGATCTGAGTTCGACCAACAGACGGGCCTAATGTCACACGATGTCAATAGTAAGTAGCTTGTGTTCTCCCGCGGGGTTTTGAACGATAATTGTCCCATGTAAAAACATGCAGAAACTGAACGACTGGATCAGAATCGTCCAGTTGTTCACTTTTAAGCAGCTTAAAATCCAAACACATTTCTCGGTGTAAGCAGCAGCCGTCCAGTACTGAACGTCTGCTGCTTACAGTGAATGGAGGTGAGCAGAACTCTCCTCCAGCTGCCCCGCCTCCCTGCTGGCTGCGCTGTCAGCGATCCAGCAATGCTCGCTCCTGTGCAGAGCGAGCACCACAGGGATGAATGTCGGGCATTGTTTGCCTGACACTCGTTTTGTGTAAAAGGACCCTTGGACCTCCCTCACACAGGTGTTTTTGTACAGTTTTTAGTGCTGCGCTAAACGCTGTACAACGCACCCATACATTTCAATGGGGCTGCTCACACAAGGCTAAAAATGCTGTGTCTTCAACGCTGCGCTTTAACAGCGTTGCATGTTCTATTTTGGGACGTTTTCAGCCCTGTGTCACCCATTGAAATGAATGGGCAGCGGCCCGGGCTTCCCCTGCACTGACAAATGATCTATTGCTGTAAGCGAGGTTTGAGAACTCTCCTCCAGCAATAGATTGCTGTGATTGGACAGCATGGAGCTGTCATCCCGGGCCGCGGGACCCCACCCCCGATCACGCGATCGCGTTAAACTCAATGGAAAGTTAAAAGCAATTAAAGTTTCAGCTCCCCTTACGGATCGGATCCGTAAGGGGAGCTGAGAGTACTCACCTCCGGTCCTCCGCAGCGTCCGGATCCTTCTGTCTTCTCCCCGGCACTGCCGCCGGCGTCTGCGCGTGCGCGCCAGACGCATTACGTCACGCGCATGCACAGAGAGCCGGGAGGCCCGGGAAATTTAAAAATTCCCTGCTCTCGACTAGAATGAGTAGCCGAGAGCAGGGAGCTGTCACCGGGAGCCGCTGTATGCGGTTCCCGCTCACATGATCCACCATTTTGCTTTTGTTGGTATCGGGTTGCATGTATTGATCGTGTCCTGTATGTGATAGTATAATATAGATATTTTCCCCGCTGTGGTGGTGGCGTTACCTATTATGTCCGCCACTATGTTCGTTGTCACTGTTATTTCCGCCAAATTCTTTTACATCTGTGACTGAAGGCTTAGAAGGGTATTTCAATCTCAGCAAATAAAAGTAATACCTTGTATAATCAAAAATTAAAATTTTCCAATATAATTTATAAGCGACTATATGCATATGCATAAATATATATATATCCTAGAATATCCTAGCATCCCCGAAGGAAACAGACAGGCCTGGACAAGCTGATTTCTCCTGCGGAAACAAAGGCAAACCCCCATAGATTAAGGGCTCACTCAGACGGGAGTATGTGTCCCACGTATTTTTCATATGCACATTTACTACGCCTGTTAAATCCCCAAAAACTAGATAAGGTGCATATTCCGCACCAAAATAGGACACGTTGCAATTTTTTTTCCACAGACGTGAATAAAAAACGCTGGTGTGAGAAGCCCTAGACAAATCAGTGGGCTTTTAGCACTGCTTACTACGCATGTATTTTTCACATTGGGAGACATATGTCCATGTGAATTAGCCCTAAGGGTGTGTGTTCAGAGAAGAGTGCGCACAAGATCCAAGCAGACCATGAGCATCTAGAATAGGGTTTTCCAACATTCCTTGGCCAAGTATTCCCTTCTCAAATAAATTACTTAAAAATTCAGCAAAGGTTATCATGGCACTATGTGTTGTACCTACCTTCATCACAATACCAGGACAGACTAAGTACTCCCTAGAGGCAATGACTGTACTCCTTGATAGAGAAATAAGGTGTACAGAGGTGGCAGTCACTCTCCTGCCACACTAGTATTATAAATGGCACATGGTGGGGAAAGCCCTGTTAGGGCCCTAGAAGCTTCAAGGTACATCTCTAGCCCATGAGATACATATATGACTGGCTCAGAGCCAACCATCCGATGGTTTAACCCCTTAACGACCAGCCCATAGTGTTTTTACGTCCGATTAAATTGATACAACTGCCAAAATAATGAAAATTGAAATTTTTCCTACTGCTTAGATTTATTCAAAAATTGTGCGGTAAAAATACGCAGTACACCACTAGATGAATTCGTTAAGGGGTCTAGTTTTCAAAATGGGGTCATTTGTAGGGGTTCTCTGTCGTTTTGGCCGCTCAAGGGCTCTACAAGTGTGCTATGGGGCCGAAATCCCCTTCATGCTAAATTTCAGTTCTGAAAGCCACCGACTACTCCTTACATTTTGGGCCCCTTTGTGCATCCAGACATAAGATTAGGGCCACAATGGGTATGTCTCTGAACACTGGACAAACAGGGGTATCTATTTTGGGGTGCAAATCTTAATTCATGTGTGTGCTGTACAAAAATGCTGTTTTTAAAATAACAAAATTGCCAAAAAACGAAAATCACAATTTTTTTCCTTTTGCTTTGCTTGAATTCATTTAAAAGCTGTGGGGTCAAAATGTGCAGTACACCCCTAGATAAATTTGTTCTGGGGTCTAGTTTTCAAAATGGGGTCACTTGTGGGCGTTCTCTATGTAATGTGCAGGGGGGGGGGGGGAGGATGGAAGAGCCAGGAGAAGGAACTGAGCTCCCGTCCCCCTCTCCGCCCCTCTGCACTATTTGCAATGGGAAGAGGCAGGGCGGGGCTAAGTTCCGAGAATTAGCCCCGCCCCTGTCCCACCTCTCCCCATTGCAAATAGTGCAGAGGGGCGGAGAGGAGGCAGAGAGGGGGGGCGGGAGCTCAGTTCCTGCTCCTGGCTCTTCCATCCCCCCCCCCCCTGCACACGAGGACAACGTATATCTGTGCATGGGGGAAGGGGGGAGAAAAAACCCCCCGCAGCTTTAGGCCTCTTTCATACAAGCGTTGCATTCACCCGCACCCGGCTTAGGTAGTTAACCATGTGCTGCCTGCTTGCTGGAGGAGAACCCCTCTGTCTGCTGGGAGTCCCCCAAACTATTGCAGATTTACATGCAATTCACCTAACAACCCTCCATCTGTAACCTCACTGACCAGCAGTGAATGCCCGCAGTTAACTCCTTCATGACTGACCTGGTTTAAGCACTAATGAGCAACCAGTTTTTCAGTCTTTATTTTTGTGCATTCCTGGGATCAGAACTATAAGGGGACTAAAGTACATTCGTGTGAAGGAGCCCTCGGCGCAATTTTATGCATATGAGAGCGAATTTGCTTACCCCCTTAGACTCTAATGGAATATCGGGAGCGCAAATGCACGTAAAAATCATTGCGGTTTCTGCGACCGCTTTTCTGCTAAATTTAGCACGCCGTGTGAAAGAGGACTTAGGGCTTCGGCAGACGAGTGTACACGCCAAGACTATTGTCGCAGTGGAGCGTATTTGTGCATAAACAAGGTTTACAGTAATCGGGTTGCGCTTGAAATGCCAGTTCACACGCGCGTTCACCCCTTTCCGTGGCATACAGTGGCGATGGTCATCTTCTCCCTGCGACGGCCGCCGGGTCACAACCCTTTCCTGTCATTTTTGTATATAAAACGCAGAAAGATGAGGTGAGAAACACCCTTAGGGTCAGGGGCGTACCTAAAGGCTCAAGGGCCCGGGTGCAAAAGTTCAGCTCAGGGCCCCCCCTTACCTTTCTCACCGCCTACCCATACCTAAATCATGCTGCATACAGCTGCAAAATGAATTTCCATACATGAATTAGCCCTATTAACGCGTTTCCTGCACTAGATGAAAATCACACACACACACCGCTTTTTATTGCGGTATACTGCTTCCATTGATTTGAATGCGATTACTCAGACGTGAGCTCGGAAGCGGTGATTTTTAAGCGCTATCTGTCCTGTATTTGCGTTTTCTAACGCACCTCCCCACCCATCACAATTGTGGGGTGCATTAAAACCGCTTTACCATGCGTTCAAAAGTGCTGCTCAAAATTGAGGTAAAAAACCCACGATTTTAAGCTGTGTTTTCTGAACGCACGTCTTAGAGCAGCCTTAGGCCCCGTGCACACGGGCGGAAATTCCGCTGCCGGATTTCCTGCAGAATTTCCACCCATGGAAGCAGAAAAGAGAACGCAGCAGGTTCTATTTTACCGCGGATATCCGCAGCATAGAGCCTATTGTGCTCCGTGGTCGCGGATATACCCGCAGCCTATACGCAACTATATTGTAAAGAGAATTCTGAAGGCACCCATTGAAACAAATATGTTTGTGTGAAGCGGCCCTTACTGTACTTTTGTTAGCATGAATCAAGCACATTTGCAAGCGCAAAAGAAGACGCAACCATGCCGCCATTTATTGAAATGGGCAATTAGTGTAATTAGAATAATACATGTTCTTCCCCTGCAGAAATGCACGAGAAAATAAAGGGGACTGCTTTTTTTTTGGACAAAATGCGCATGCAAAATACACTTATGTGAAGGAACTCGCTGCAATCAGCGGGTTCTACTGACGTGTATTTAGCATGTATATTTTTCATGCGTAATATGCTACGCAAATACATCTGTGTGAATCTGGCCGAAGAGCCCACGGTGGTATGCGTAAAACGCTGCCTCTCTGCGGTGAGAACACAATCGTGGACATGAGCCCTAAGGCTGGAGCTCTATGGAGTCTTTCGCCATGACATGGGTCATGTGACCAAAGATCGCTGTGCAGCCCTGTGAACTTGCATTCTCAAATATATCAATGAGGTCGCGCAAGTTCCCACAACCTATAGAGTGCTAAAACCTCACCGAGGTTGGATTTTTGCAATATATTGGTCGCAGCTACTTGTGAGTTGTATCGCAACTACATTGTCTTCAGTAAGGCCAGCTGCACACGACCGCTTCACATTCCGAATGCGGGATACCACAGCGGAATCTGGCCGTTACCCCAGCCGGCGACCCTGCGTTCCTGCAGATTCTGTAATGCAGATGACCGCGAGTGTGAAGGAAGTAGCAGTAGTATGTATCTTTCAATGCATGTGATTTGCTGCAGATCCTCCGTGTGGACGACGACTGCGGATTGAACAATAGGAAACCGGTGGTGTGAAGCCGGCCCGAGAGTGTGAGGTCGCAGGGCTATACAGCGATCTTGGTCACGTAGCACTAGTCTCATTGCATGACTACGACTCCGCCGTTCATGGGAGCTCAGTGCTTGACATGACAACTCCCTGCTGTTGGCGCGACCACCAGTCACCCTTTGCCTGGAACGGCGTTTAACACGCCGGGTAGTGTGTCGTCTGGCGGGGAGGGCTTCCCCGCTGGGGCGACTGGGGGAGTCCAGGCAGGGGGAACGGGAGGGCCGGACGTGGGGCCATCGCCGGTGGCTGCATGGAGTACTTCAATGGCAACCCATTCTAGTCGAGAGCAGGGAATTTTTAAATTTCCCGGGCCTCCCGGCTCTCTGTGCATGCGCGTGACGTAATGCGTCTGGCGCGCACGCGCAGACGCCGGCGGCAGTGCCGGGGAGAAGACAGAAGGATCCGGACGCTGCGGAGGACCGGAGGTGAGTACTCTCAGCTCCCCTTACGGATCCGATCCGTAAGGGGAGCTGAAACTTTAATTGCTTTTAACTTTCCATTGAGTTTAACGCGATCGCGTGATCGGGGGTGGGGTCCCGCGGCCCGGGATGACAGCTCCATGCTGTCCAATCACAGCAATCTATTGCTGGAGGAGAGTTCTCAAACCTCGCTTACAGCAATAGATCATTTGTCAGTGCAGGGGAAGCCCGGGCCGCTGCCCATTCATTTCAATGGGTGACACAGGGCTGAAAACGTCCCAAAATAGAACATGCAACGCTGTTAAAGCGCAGCGTTGAAGACACAGCATTTTTAGCCTTGTGTGAGCAGCCCCATTGAAATGTATGGGTGCGTTGTACAGCGTTTAGCGCAGCACTAAAAACTGTACAAAAACACCTGTGTGAGGGAGGTCCAAGGGTCCTTTTACACAAAACGAGTGTCAGGCAAACAATGCCCGACATTCATCCCTGTGGTGCTCGCTCTGCACAGGAGCGAGCATTGCTGGATCGCTGACAGCGCAGCCAGCAGGGAGGCGGGGCAGCTGGAGGAGAGTTCTGCTCACCTCCATTCACTGTAAGCAGCAGACGTTCAGTACTGGACGGCTGCTGCTTACACCGAGAAATGTGTTTGGATTTTAAGCTGCTTAAAAGTGAACAACTGGACGATTCTGATCCAGTCGTTCAGTTTCTGCATGTTTTTACATGGGACAATTATCGTTCAAAACCCCGCGGGAGAACACAAGCTACTTACTATTGACATCGTGTGACATTAGGCCCGTCTGTTGGTCGAACTCAGATCTTAGGAACGAAAATGTCCAAGTCACCTAAAAATATGTATGGAATTAGTCTAACGAGTTCTGGATGTGTTCCTTTCCTGCGCAATTACGCAGCGTATCACGCACCTCCTGGCATATCACATGTATATTTGTGCATCCCCATTGACTTCTATGGGGACTTTTGGTGTGCAAAAGTGCCGCAAAATAGAGTATGCTGCATATTTTTTTTTGCATGAAATGTAAAGATGCGCACTTGTGAACGAACCCGTTCATTAGGGCTCTATTCGCTGCATAAATGCGCACACAAACACACCGATGTGAAGCCAGGCTTAAGAGTTCCTTCACATGGACATTTACACGCGTGTGTTAGCATGCGCAAACTTTCTGAGCACAATATGCAGAGAATAAAACCCATTGATTTCAACGGATTGGTTTTCGTTTCCTTTTTTTGCCCAAATGCGAAAAAACTGCTGCATGCTCTACTTTTGTGTGCATTTAAAGTCTGTTAAAAAGAAAGCATAGGTTAGTTTTTAAAAAGCACATTGCACTTACCTGCATCAGCGTTCTGCAGCTTCTTCTATTCTTCTTTTAAAGATGGCGCCGCTGGTCTTCTCCCACGGTGGACCGCGGGTCTTCTCCCATGGTGCACCGTGGATTTTCTTCTCCTTCCTTGCGTTCCATTGCCGATTCCAGCCTCCTGATTGGCTGGAATCGGCACACGTGACGGGGCGGAGCTACGATGACGACGCGGTGAGCAGCTCTCCGGCACGAGCGGCCCCATTCACCAGGCAGAAGACCGCACAGCGCAAGCGCGTCTAAAAAAGCAAGAAGCCAGCGAAATTAGACGGAGCCATGGAGACGGGGACGCCAGCAACGGAGCAGGTAAGTGAATAACTTCTGTATGGCTCATATTTAACCCCTTAGTGACCAAGCCTGTTTGCGCCTTAATGACCAGGCCAAATTTTCCAAATCTGACATGTGTCACTTTAACATGGAAAAACACCAGAAAGGTTTTGCATATCCAAGCGATTCTGACATTGTTTTTTCGCCACATGTTGTGCTTCATTTAGGCGGAAAAAATAGACCGATAGAAATTGTGTTTATTTATTAAAAGCGCCACAATTGGGAAAATTTTGAAAAAAATCGTCATTTTTTCACATTTCCAACTGCAATATCTTAAATATGTGCAAACATAATATAGAAATTTTTGCTAAGATTTATATTTCCACCCGTTTACTTTATTTTGGGCGCACATTGGAAAAACTTTCGTTTTTTTTTAACTATTTAGGAGACGTACAAATTTAACATTACTTTTTAGCATTTTGAGGAACACTTTGTTTTTCTATACCAAGCCGAGATTGGAAAGGCTCATGAGTGTCAGAATAATAGATACCCCCCCAAATGACCTCATTTTAAAAACTACACCCCTTAATGTATTCACTGAGGGGTGTCATGAGTATTTTGACCCCACAGTTTTTTTTCAGGAATTAATTCAATTTAGAGGAGAAAAAGTAAAATTTCATATTTTTGCAAATCTGTTATTTTAAAGACATATTTTTTCCTATAGTTTACATGAAAATCAGGATTTACACCCCAAAATGGATACCCCTATTTCTCCCGTGTTCAGAAATATACCCATTGTGGCCCTATTGTTATATCTGAGTCCACAACGGGGCCCAAAATGAAAGGAGTAGTCAGTGTCTTTCAAAACAGAAATTTTGCTTGAAGTCCTTTTAGGCCCCATAGCACACATGTAGAGTTCTTGAGCGCCCAAAACAATAGAAACCCCCCACAAATGACCCCATTTTGAAAACTAGACCCCTTAAGGAATTTATCTAGGGGTGTACTGCATATTTTGACCCCACAGTTTTTGAATGAATTCAAACCAAGCAAAAGGAAAAAATTGTGATTTTCGTTTTTTCGGCAATTCTGTCATTTTAAAAACAGCTTTTTTTGTACAGCACACATATGAAGGAAGACTTGCACCCAAAAATGGATACCCGTTTGTCCCGTGTTCAGAGACATACCCATTGTGGCCCTAATCTTATGTCTGGATACACAACGGGGCCCAAAATAAAAGGAGTAATCGGTGGCTTTCAGAACATAGATTTTGCTTGAAGTCCTTTTAGGCCCCATTGCCCACTTGTAGAGTTCTTGAGCGCCCAAAACCATATAGAACCCCCACAAATGACCCCATTTTAAAAACTAGACCCCTTAACGAATTTATCTAGGGATGTACTGCATATTTTGACCCCACAGTTTTTGAATAAATTCAAGCAAAGCAAAAGGAAAAAAATAGGATTTTCATTTTTTGGGCTATTGTGTCAATTTAAAAACAGTTTTTTTTGTACAGCACACATATAAATGAAGGCTTTCACCCCAAAATCGATACCCCTGTTTGTCCCGTGTTCAGAAACATACCCATTGTGGCCCTAATAGACTTACAGGACCCATGGCTAGGCCTACAATGAAAGGAATACCCGTTGGATTTCAGGGTACCACTGAATAAATTTCAGGCCCCATTGCCCACTTATAGAGCCATTGAGCGGCCAAAACTATAAAGAACCCCCTCAAATGACTAGTGGGTTTTCATGAGGGAAATGTGGCGACCTGGGGTTACATGCAGGGAGTGTGGTGACGGTACGGTTACATGCAGGGAGTGTGGAGACGGTGGGGTTACATGCTGGGAGTGTGGTGGCGGTACGGTTACATAAGGGCGGTGTGGTGATGGTGGGGTTACATGCGGGGAGTGTGGTGACGGTGTGGTTACATGCTGGGGAGTGTATTGACGGTGCGTTTACATGCGGGGAGTGCACAGTGGGAGCTGGCTGGGGCTCACAGCAATCTATGCTGACCGTGGCATGTAAAGGGTTTATAGAGGGAGCTGGCTGGGACTGACAGCAATCTATGCTGACTGTGGCATGTAAAGGGTTCGCAGAGGGAGCTGGCTGGGACTGACAGCAATCTATGCTGACTGGGCATGTAAAAGGTTTACAGAGGGAGCTGGCTGGGACTGACAGCCATCTATGCTGACCGCGGCATGTGAAGGGAGCACAGTGGGAGCTGGCTGGGATTGAAAGCAATAAATGCTGACCACGGCATGTAAAGGGTTTACAGAGGGAGCTAGCTGGGGCTGACAGCAATCTATGCTGACCGTGACATGTAAAGGGTTCACAGAGGGAGCTGGCTGGGGCTGACAGCAATCTATGCTGACCGTGGCATGTAAAAGGTTTACAGAGGGAGCTGGCTGTGGCTGACAGCAATCTATGCTGACCGCGGCATATAAAGGGAGCACAGTGGGAGCTGGCTTGGGCTGACAGCAATCTATGCTGACCGTGGAATGTAAAGGGTTCACAGTGGGAGCTGGTTGGGACTGACAGCAATCTATGCTGACCGTGGAATGTAAAGGGTACAATAGTGTCGCATCTGTAAGAAGTCCCCGCGCTGCACGCAGATGGCGCAGAGCGGTGCAGTTGGGGCCGCGCCATGTCCGCTAGGTGCTGTTGGAGAACCCCCACAAATGACCCTGTTTAAAAAAACTAGACCCCTTAACGAATTCCTCTAGGGCTGTGCTGCGTATTTTGACCCACAGTATTTGAATGAATCTGAGCAAAGCAGAAGGAAAAAAGTTAAAGTTGTACTACCTCTAGCTTGGATACAAAATGTGAAACAGACCCTGTTGTATCGCCTCTAGCTTGGCTACAAGACGTGATATGGGTGGGCAAGCTGCCACTTGGGATGCATTATGCATTGACACTTGGGGGTCAGGATAACAGCATGCTGACAATAGAGGGCAATGTATAGCTTTATGTCTTTGGTGATGTTAAATTCATTCTCTGTGGCTGATTTTACACAAGTGAGCACTATATCAGCCCGAGAAACTCAAACCAATATCTCGCATGGCAAATATGCGAGTGTGTCTGCCAGTGCAGTGCGCCTTGTAAGAACAATGCATTGCGATGTGTGTATGTGTGTAAAATATATACACATACATACACACATACATATACAAACACAAACACACACCGCTGTAGGAGCAACTGTAAGAAACAAAATAAATGGTGGGAATATGGCGGCCGCCTGATCTTTTACGCACATAGTATTCATAGGGGAGGTCCTATATTTTCTCGGTCAAGTATTAACGGGAGAGAATACTGCTGGTGAAAACGAAACCACAGAAATCTTAGGCTTAGTTTTGTCCCAATATACGGCCGTGACAATCACCAGCGATGCTTTTTTTTTAGAGGATTAAATCGCATCGCTGCCGCGCACATTAAAAACCGCATGTTTTTGTTTAACGCGCAAGTCGGTAGGACTTTCCAATGTTAACATGCAGCGCATATTTTTCGCCTTGTGATGCGATAAAACGCAGCCTCCATAGGATTACATGGGAGATTTTAAAAAACGCACTGCGCAGAAGGACACAGCAGGCTGTGATTTTCTCTCTCAACATCACATCAGTGAAAACCTTGCTGAAGGGAAGGGAACCGTTGGGAATCATTGGCTGCGAAATCTGCTTTTTTTTCAATAACCAACGCATCGGTTAAAAATGGCGCGATTTTACCCGCCGGTTTGAAACCACCCTAGAGAAAAATAGGGCAAAAAGATGGAGAACTGGGAGGTGACCCGCTAATCTCTATGGTGCTGTAAGTTTGGGTAAATCCAATAGGTGGTGCAGCACGTTTCTGTAAAACCAACAGAGGGCGCTGCAATGTTACTGTAGAAACCAATGGACAGCATGGCAGGTAGCTATACATAAACTATACAAAATGTGATTGGTTGCTGCTGCTGCCGCCATTTTTTTAAAAGGTACGCTCAGTTCTTTCATAGAGAACAAGAAGGTAGGTACTTACAATTCAGGTAGGTAGGTTCAGTTTGGGCCTGGGAGAGACTCCAGTGGAGACTGACGGTAAAATGGCTGCTTACAACCTGTGGTCCTTGTTTCGGGTGCGCGTGTCACCATCGATCTAATGCATCTTACTGCATAGATATATATCTAGCTATAAAAATAGATAGTTATATATCAATATAGATATTTCTAAAAATATCTAGCTTTACGTATAAATTTAAACTTCTATAGTTATGGTTTTGTAAGGCTGAAAACAGACATACAGAATTTGTATTATTATCAGCATTATTCTTATAATTGCCATTGATGTTATTCCAGGGTCAGGTAATACACTGCATGAGGCTTTGACCAATTTTTACTATTTTAGGTAAAAAGCTGCATTGACTGCACTTCTGCATTTAGTGCGATATGGTAGGACTGCAAGCAAAGCCTGAGACAAGATCTTGGTGCGCCCCATGACAATACATATCAGGTAGGTATCCTGCCCTAGAGGTATGAAGGCACCATACAGCAGCACTCATCTGTAATCCAACCTGCAGGGACATTGTGTGCTGCTGTAATGCCCCAAAGTTACTGTAAGATTCTATTGCTTTACTGGTTTTTGCTTTTTTTGGTGTTTTTTATCTTTCATCCCAGTGCTACAAAGACCGAGGACAGAAAGCTCTGGCACTGAAATACTGTGATGAGGCTTCAGCCATGCCACCGGTTACTAAAGAGGTGAGGACTGTCAGTAGTAACGTGGTAACACAATTCAACTGTTATTTCAGCCATTAATTTACTGACCTACTCCACTGCTTACTGTATTGATTCTCTAGAATAGAGCCTCCATAGCCGCCTGTTCCCCATCTTCTATACTAGAAGCTAGAAGTGGTACAACGCAGTACTAGAGTCCCCTTGCCTGTCCTTATCTTATCTTTTATCCAAGCTACAAGGCGTACAACAGGGTACTAGAGCCTCCATTCCCATCTGTATAACCTCTTGTATCCAAGCTAGAAGTGGTACAACAGGACACCAGAGCCTCCTTGCCCACGTTTCATGTTTTGTCACCAGCTGCTTCCTTTGGGTAAGTGAGAATAGTGAGAATTTTGGCCCATGTGAAAGTGCAATTACTGTATGCTAAACTGTTCATTTTCATTACCTTCTATGACATTTATGGAAATGACACGGCACAGATTATTGTTAGGGGTTCCATCACACTCCCCTTCTGTAGCCGCACCGCCTCCACGCTCCCCTCATGTAAGCCCACTTTCCTAGTGTAACCGTATTGTCACCACACCCCCCTTATGTAACCATACCGTCTTCACACTCCCCGCATGTAACCATACCACGGTTCGAAAAGTGTCATAATAGAGCCTTAAAGGGGTTCTGTCATTAAAAACAAAAAAATATACTGTATACTTACCTATTGCTCCCCAGGGAGCCTGCTTACCTCTTCTTCTTATCCCAAATCTTCTCCTGGAGCCGCTTGTCACTTCGGTCACGTGACCTCCAGCAACCCGATTTTCCTCCATCCGGTCAAAAAGTGTACATTGCGCTACCTTCCGCTTCCTTCACTAGTGACGTATGCGTACATTGCCTTGTCAGGAAGCACGGAATGAAAGCAGCCGTGCGAGACAATGGCGCGACTGCGCACCCCGCACACGACTGCGCATGCAGCTATCCTGGAGATAGCTATAGTCTATGGAATATACACGGGCTTTAGCCTTGGCAGTCGTCGTCTTTAAAATCTATGTATAGCTACCTCCCATGCTGTCCATTGGTTTCTACAGTAACATTGCAGCGCCCTCTATTGGTTTTACAGAAACGTGCTGCACCTATGCTCCCTTTAATAAATGATCCCCAAATAGGGGACGTATCAGATGCAACACGCTCAGGCAGCACTCCGGGCGCACCCACAATGCTCTGAGGGAGCTGGAAGACCTTTGCATAGCCCCACCCAACGCTTTCTCAACCGCGCCCTCCCCCCTCCCCCTCACATCCTCCTCAGTCCTTCCTCTTGCACCGTGCTCACGCATCCTAGGCTTGCAGAGCCTGCAGGACTCGTCACCTCCCTACGCAGGATGGTTAAGCAGACGATGACACTAGAAGCAAGCACTAGTTTGCCTCTGAAGGTGCGTCCGTCGGTCGTTTTGAGAGATCTCTTTTGGTGGACGCTCGGATCCGTAAGGGGAGCTGAAACTTTAATTGTTTTTAACTTTCCATTGAGTTTAACGCGATCGCGTGACCGGGGGTGGGGTCCCGCGGCCCGGGATGACAGCTCCATGCTGTCGGCTACCTCCGGTAACCGGCAGCATGGAGCTATCACGTCCTGAGCCTGCAGGGCTGTCATTCCTAGAGGATGCATAAAACTACGTCCTCTAGGAATAAAGCCCAGCCGGCCAGGACGTAGAATCCCGATGGGGCCGTCGTTAAGGGGTTAAAGAGCCGATTCCATGGGAAAAACGCATTTTCCGTCAGCTCTGTACAGGTAAGCGGAAACATTTGTCCATTTTCATCAACAAATATTTAATTGATTTTCTAAATTATTGATTTGACAAAGTACATAAAATGCAAATCACAATAATAAAGTATATAATAAAACAAAAGAACTGTTGTGATGAGTCTATGGATGAACCTCGCCTTGTTTCTCAGTGGTAACGCGTCTAAATCATATTCCACATTATTTGAAAGATGCAAAATTGGCCAATCGTTACATTTCGTATTATTCGGTTTGCATAATTTAATTCTTAACCCCTTAGTGACCAGCCCATAGTGTTTTTACGTCCTGCCCAAGTGGGCCTTAATCCCTGAGGACGTAAAAACATGTGTCTGGGTGGATGACAGTGATCATGTAAAGTTAAAAAAAAAAGTGTGAAAAAGTAAAAAAAAAGTTTAAAAAGTTTTTAAAAAGTTTAAAAAGGGGGGGGCGGAGCTACCTGATGCCGGAGTAAGTCGCTTCTGAGACGCGCTCCGGCGGCCGCGGCTTCTTTAAGGCTCCACAAGCTATCACAGCGGCACAGAGAGACGTCATGGGGCGCAAGAGAGCCCAGAACACCTCGGGGCGCACTCCGGAACGCAGTGCAGGCAGTTTGGAGCCGTTCCTGAGACCGCAAGCAGAGGCGGCCGGTGAGCGGGGAAAAATCAAGATGGCGCCGACGGGAGGTCCGGCGCGACCTAGCAGCAGCGTGCAGAAGGAGAGAGCCGCTGAGACGGACGACTCGGACGATAGCGCAAGCTGCCAGTCCAGGGAGCCCAGATCCACAAACTGCTCACAGTCGCAGGGAGGATCGCAAAGCAGGTCAGATAAAATCCACCCTGACACGGCAACACCACAGGCCGAGCTACAGCACGGAGGAGTGAGGGAACCTACTGCATAGGCGGCGGGCCGGATTCGGCCCGCGGGCATTGTTTGACACCTGTGCTCTAGATCATACAAACTTCTAGGCTGTGGGAGTTGCCGTCCTAAATGCGCAGACCGGTGCCAGCGGCCGGGGAGTGACGTTTCTGTGTGGGGCTCTGCGAACCCCGCACAGAAATAGAGCATGCCGCGGTTTGTTTTCCACGTGTGATTTCGCGCGGACAAACCGCGGCCGTCTGCCTAGGATTGCGTTTTCTAACGCAATCCTATAGCAGCTTCCATGGGTGGAAATTCTGCGGGAAATCCGGCAGCGGAATTTCCGCCCGTGTGCACGGGGCCTAGGGCTGCTCTAAGACGTGCATTCAGAAAACACAGCTTAAAATCGTGGGTTTTTTACCTCAATTTTTAGCAGCACTTTTGAACGCATGGTAAAGCGGTTTTAATGCACCCCACAATTGTGATAGGTGGGGAGGTGCGTTAGAAAACGCAAATACAGGACAGATAGCGCTTAAAAATCACCGCTTCCGAGCTCACGTCTGAGTAATCGCATTCAAATCAATGGAAGCAGTATACCGCAATAAAAAGTGGTGTGTGTGTGTGTGATTTTCATCTAGTGCAGGAAACGCGTTAATAGGGCTAATTCATGTATGGAAATTCGTTTTGCAGCTGTATGCAGCATGATTTAGGTATGGGTACGCGGTGAGAAAGGTAAGGGGGGGCCCTGAGCTGAACTTTTGCACCCGGGCCCTTGAGCCTTTAGGTACGCCCCTGACCCTAAGGGTGTTTCTCACCTCATCTTTCTGCGTTTTATATACAAAAATGACAGGAAAGGGTTGTGACCCGGCGGCCGTCGCAGGGAGAAGATGACCATCGCCACTGTATGCCACGGAAAGGGGTGAACGCGCGTGTGAACTGGCATTTCAAGCGCAACCCGATTACTGTAAACCTTGTTTATGCACAAATACGCTCCACTGCGACAATAGTCTTGGCGTGTACACTCGTCTGCCGAAGCCCTAGGGCCTCTTTCACACGGCGTGCTAAATTTAGCAGAAAAGCGGTCGCAGAAACCGCAATGATTTTTACGTGCATTTGCGCTCCCGATATTCCATTAGAGTCTAAGGGGGTAAGCAAATTCGCTCTCATATGCATAAAATTGCGCCGAGGGCTCCTTCACACGAATGTACTTTAGTCCCCTTATAGTTCTGATCCCAGGAATGCACAAAAATAAAGACTGAAAAACTGGTTGCTCATTGGCAACCCCTGGCTGGGGTTCTGTACCAGCAAGAGATTATTTTAAAATTTAGTTCTTGGAGTCTGGAGTATACCGACCCCTTGTGTGTCAGGGCAAACGGTTTGACCCAATCATTCGGCTGCAGGTGCCTTCCCAATTCTTCTTCCCACGCGTGGACAAAGTCTAGGGGACCATCCCCCATCTCCCGGTCCAGCATCATCTTATAAAGTACTGAGATTGGGTGGCTGATGGGGGCTGTGGACATGCACAATTTTTCAAAGTCAGTGGGGTCTTCCGCCCCCCGGGACTCAGGACCCAGGGTGTCTATCGCACTCCTCAGCTGGAAGTATTCTAGTCACGTCCCTGGTGGAACGATGCGTCCTTCAAATAGTTCCGTCAGTGGTTTCAGATTGTCTCCTGTCATTACGTCTCTTAGTCGTGGCGCGGGGTTTATTGACGTGGTCGCTAGGGTTTTTCGGTGTAGGAAGGCCTCAAATTGGGGGTTAGCTAGTAGAGGTGTGAAGGGGCCTGGCACTGAGATCAGTTCTGTATCCCTTGCAAAGCCCGACCAGGCTCTTGTTAGCTGGTTCAGCAGTGGGGACATTACTGTAAGGCGCCTAATTAAGGTCTGCGGGATCCAGAATACTCCCTGCGTCTACCTGGCATCTAGGTTGTATTTTAGTTCAACCCAGAGCTTGGAGCTCCGGTTCCTGAGCAGGTTTAGCACGCAGTTCGCTATGTTAGCTTTATTATACAGTGAAAAGTCTGGGAGGCCCAGGCCTCCCCTGGGTTTGTCTCTGGTCAGGGTTCTGTATTTAAGTCTGGGACTGCGGCCTCGCCAGACAAACTTAGTAATCAGGGAGCGGATGTGCTTAAAATAGGCCCTGTGCAGTTTTATGGGGAATGCTTGGCATATGTACAGGAACTTTGGTAAGACGTCCATTTTGACCGCGTTCACCCTTCCCGCCCAGGATAGGAAGAGGGGACTCCATTTCCCCAGGTCTCTCTCTAAGTTTGTTAGGAAGGGTTTAAAGTTTAGGTCGTATACGTTTGCGGGGTCTTCCGGCAGTTGTATTCCTAAGTATTTGAGGGATTTCGATTGCCATTTGAGTGGGAAAAGTTCCTGTAGGGAGTGTGCTTCGTCCCTTGGGAGGGAGATATTTAGCATTTCGGTTTTTTGCAGGTTGATTTTGAAGTTGCTAATCGCACTAAATTTGTCGAATTCCTGCAGAAGAACCGGGATCCCTATTCTCGGGCAGGATAAATATAGCAGGAGGTCGTCTGCGAATAAAGAGAGTTTAAGCTCCCTCTGGCCCAGTTTAACCCCTCTTATGGCATCGTTTTTTCTTATGGCGTTGGCCAGGGACTCCATCGTCAATATGTATAAAAAGGGGGACAGCGGGCAGCCCTGTCGCGTTCCGTTTCGTATGGGGATGTTATCTGAGAGGGCGCCGTTGATTCTGATCCTCGCCGAGGGGTTCCCGTATAGCGCCATAATCCACTCCCTCATGCGGGGCCCCAGTCCCACTCTCCCCAGTGTGCCCTCTAAGAACCTCCATCCGACCCTGTCGAAGGCCTTTTCGGCGTCGACCGCCATAAGGCCTAATGGAGACCTCTCTTGTCGGGCCCGCGAGATCAGTGACATGGTTTTTATTATATTGTCCCTCCCCTCTTTTCCCGGGACAAACCCCACCTGGTCTCTATGTATTAGTTTCGGGATGTATGGCTGAAGTCGGGTGGCGATTGACTTGGCGAAAAGTTTAACGTCTACGTTTAGGAGTGAAATAGGCCTGTAACTACCGCACTCCGTAGCGTCTTTTCCCGGTTTGGGTATTACGACCAGGTGTGCCTGCAAGGCCTGAGTCGGGAAGGGGCAGCCTCTGTTTATTGCATTGAAAGAATTGGTCAGCAATGGGGCTAATTCGTTTTTGAATAGTTTATAGAATTTTGGGGTCAGTCCGTCTGGGCCCGGGCTCTTGCCTACTTTTAGCTCTTTGATGAGGGCTGAGACTTCTGTGGGGGAGAAGTCCTCTTCCATTTCCGCGGACGCTTCTGAATCTATAGGTCCAGGAGCGTGGCTGTCTAGGTATTCCTCGACTTCACTGTCCCTCGGGGTCCGAGCGGGGTCTCTCTCTATGTTATATAGGCTGCTATAGTATTCGCGGAAGGCCTCGAGAATTTCGGTAGTTGAGTGGGCTACTCCTCCCTGTCGCTTTTGTATTTTCGGGATATAAGTCAGGGGGGCCTTGGGGTGTAGGGTCTTTGAGAGCCATTTCCCACATTTATCTCCATACTCGAACGCGCATCTGCGCATCTTGTCTCTGAATCCTAGTGTCCTTTGGTCGAGTATCGAGAGGATTTGTTGACGAATTGTGGAGATTTCCACTTTCGTGTTCTCTGTGGGTCTACCTTTGTTTAGTCTCTCTTTTGTCTGTAATTCTTCTAAGAGTCTTTTCAGTTTTGCTGACCTGTCTTTTTTTAAGCGGGATCCATGGGAGATGAAGACGCCTCGTAGGACGCACTTCAGGGCCTCCCATTTAATGGGGGGGTCTGTGTGGTCCTCCCTGTGTGTTTCCGCGAACATCTCTATTGTTTTTTTGATGTCTCCGGCGCAGACAGCGTCGTTAAGCAAATTGTCGTTGAGTTTCCACTGAAATGTTTTGGGAGGTCCTCCCACTCTAGAGAGACCCCCATAGATAGGGGCGTGGTCTGACCACAGGAAGGGGCCTATGGAGCACGAGGGGCCATGGTCCAACAGTCTGTGGGATATAAAAAGGTGGTCTATTCGGCTGTAGCTGTTATGCACCGCCGAATGGAAGCTATAGTCCCTGACCCCGGGGTGCAAAATCCTCCACAGGTCCACCAACCTCAGCCTATCTAGTTCTTTTTTGAATGTGCGACGTGCTGCGTGGGAGATGGGGGACTTACCAACCGACGAGTCCAGTCCTGGGTCCATCACTAGATTAAGGTCGCCGCCTAGGATCACGTCAGAGCCATCGGCGAAGTCAGCCAGTTTTCTCAAAGTTGTCAGCCCGAAGGAGATCTGGTCCTGATTGGGGAAATAAATGTTAGCAATTGAGATTATTGAATTCATGACCTCTAGTTTTAAGAAGATGTAACGGCCCTGTGGGTCGACCATTTGATCGATCACCTCATGTTGGAAGGACTTGTGTAGTGCCACCGAGACCCCCCTCGCCTTTTTTGTGGGGTGCGGGCTGTGGACCCACGTGGTGTAGAATTTAGAGGAAAAGCGTGGAATGTTGTCTGCTTTAAAGTGGGTCTCTTGCAGTAAGGCTACCATTATTTTTTTCTTATGTAAGTGATACAGAACTTGGCTTCTTTTCCCCGGAGTGTTCAGGCCTTTAACATTGTAAGTGCAGACTGTTACGTTGGCCATATCTCTAGTAGTTGAGTGAGCGTGTTTTGGAATGCTAGGTGACCAATCTTAGGGTGTGGGGGGGGGGGGGTAAGGCACAAGTGGGAGAGGTGGGAAGGGGGGGTGAAAGAACAACACAGAAACAGACAGGAGAAATATAACATATATGGGGTGAGGCCCCATTAAACTTTCCTCAGTGCAGTTTAAGGAAAACACCTTACGTGGCAGCGCCCGGGCTGCACCCTCTGCTGGGGAACGAACGAAACCTGGCATCGGAGCTGTGCCCCGTTACGGCCGCGGCTAGAACAAATATAACATTTTAAGGCTATAGCTTAGTGGCTCCGTTCTCAGGAGCGTTAGTGATGTCTCAGCGGGTCTCTGGAGCGGGTGGGCAAGCGGGGACGTTGGCTTGCGTTTGTCTCTTGACAGTTGGTCGGCATCTCAGAAGAGAGGGTCTGGGTTGTCAGCGTTTGGTTTTGTCGCTGGCTCTTTGCCATGGGGAGCCCACAGCGGGAGCCAGCGCCCCTACGTGTCTGGGCCAGTCCGGTAAGTCAATCATCGGGAGTTCGAATGTGTGCAGGAAATTGGGCAGATCCCCCAGGGACCTAAAGGTTGCTCTTTTGTTCCCTTTGCGCGCCTGCAGTTGGAAGGGGTAGCCCCATTGATATAGAATGTCCTTATCTCTCAGCGCCGTCAGTAGTGGTTTTAGTGCTCTTCTTTGTTGAAGTGTGCGGCGGGAAAGGTCTTGTAGGATGAGAATGGGGGACCCCTTGTAGTGTAGATTTCCAGCATCTCTAGCGCTTCTCATTATCTGTTCTTTCTCCTGGAAGAAGTGCACTCTGCACACTACATCTCGCGGCCTTGCGGGGTCTGCGGAGCGCGGGCCCAGAGTGCGGTGTATTCTGTCGATCTCTATGAGGTCTTCTGGTGGGCGTTTCAGTAAGTCGTTGAAGAATTTTTGTGCCCAGGTGGCAAGTTGGTTGTGCTCGACCCTTTCGTCTAGGCCTCTTATGCGCAAATTGTTCCGCCTATGGCGGTTTTCAAGGTCGTCTAAGTGAAGAAACAACTCCGAAATTTGGGCCGACTGTGCTTGGATGACCTTTCTGTGCGAGTCGACAGTGTCAATTAGCTTTTCCTGTATTTCCTCCACTTCCCCAAGGCGTTGACCTACGTGCAGGATGTCTTTTTGTAGACCTGTAATGTCTCTTTTGTGGGATTGTTCGAGCTTATATAGAGATTCGTCCAGATCTCTTTTGGTGGGGAGTGAACGCAGGTGTGCGCGCCAATCCCATTGCTCCTCTTCGCAATGTGAGTCTGGTGGAGGGTGCTGGCGTGGGCCCCTTGTGTTTGCCCCTGAGGGTGATGAATAGGGGGAGCATGGGGGGCTACAGGGCTCTTGAGATACTGCCAGTTCTTCTGTGTCCTTTGTGGGCCGCCCCTCCCCCGCTGCTGTTTGTGTGCCTGGTGGGGAGTGCTGCTGTCAGTAGGCAGTCTGCTCTCGGCTTGTTCTGTCTAATGCAGACAGTAATAGAGGAGTGCCGATAGCAGACTGACAACGGCCGCGGAGGAGGGAAGGGGAGTGCAGAGAACATGATCTCTGCAGCAAGGAGAGCATCGCTGAGGAGGAGCAGCTGCAGGGTGAGAGCCTTGTGTGTGTGTGTGTATATATGTGTGTGTGGTTTCTGCGAGTGGATTACGCAATTCCGACCCGCTAATTGGGGGGAATTGTGTAATCCAATGCATGCGATTGATCCGTGGATTACCGTTGATCAAGCGCATGCAGAACCCGTAATTCCTCTCCGGTCATGTGTGACCGGCCTAATGTTAGTTCGCTACTTTATCATGTGACCGGGGACCGCTCAACGAGGCCCCCGGTCACTGCTCCAAGCACGCAGCAACCATTGGTCGCTGGGAGCAAGGAGATTTAAAATTTCCTGGGCTCCCCAGCTCCTGCGAATGTGTCCGGCATTTTGCCGGCGGGCGCATACCCAGGAGCTGGCAGGATCCATGGAGGATAATCGCATCTGGATTCAAATGCGGAAGCCTCCGAGAAGATGTTTCATCTCCTCTCACCGATCGCTTCGGTGAGGGGAGATGAAACTGCCACTTTTTAAAGAACTTTTACGTGATCGCCATTATGCATTGGATAACGGCGATCACGTGACCAGTAACCGTATACCGCGGCTCCCCGTGACATCTCCAGGCTCTTGGCGACCTTTGGTAGCCAGCAGCAGGGAGATGTTACATTTATTGGGCAATCTTTCACTTTTGCGCAGAAGCTGGGGTAAGGTCCACGGATCAACATCCCACCAGGGAACAAATCCGGGACCTTGGGTACGTAATTTCATCCCCCTTACGGATACGATCCGTAAGGGGAGATGAAACTTTAACTTTTTAAACTTTTAACTTTTTTTTTTTTTACTTTTTAACTTTATATGATCACCGTTATCCCAGTCATATCTCCCTGCACTCGGCTATCTGTGACAGCCGGGTGCAGGGAGATTTTGAATTTGCCGGGCTCGCCGGCTTCTGCGCATGCGCGCCACATTATTTAGATCCCACATTTTCAGGAATTAATGCAATTTAGATTAAAAAAAAAAAAAAAGTGTTCGGGTAATGTGCTATTCTAAAATTTTTTCCCCCAAAATCATTTTCATGTGCACTGACACCCCAAAATGGATACCCCTGTTTGTATTGTTTTCAGAAATGTACCCATTGTGGCCCTAATGTTATGTTAGTATGCACAGCATACTATTGTCCAAATTCGACGTACGTGTACACACGCGTACGTACATACACACGCGTACGTACACACGCGTACGTACATACACACGCGTACGTACACACGCGTACGTACATACATACACGTACGTACACACGCGTACGTACATACACGCACGTACACACGCGTACGTACATACACGCACGTACATACATAAACACATGTACATACGTACACGCACGTACATACACGCACGTACATACATACATGCACGTACACACATACACGCACGTACGTACATACATACACGCACGTACGTACATACATACATACATGCACGCACGTACGTACATACATACACGCACGTACTTACATACATACACGCACGTACGTACATACATTGTGCATTTCGATCGCACAAAAAAATACGCAGCATACTATATTTTCTCGCACATTCTCATAGGGAAAGAACGCATATTATACTAATTGTCTATTTCACTAGCTGAGATAATCGTTGCGTGTTATTTCTTTGTCTGTGCAAATATGCGTAAGCTCGTCGGAATCCAGCCTAAATGTAAAAATATATCTTTATAAGGCCATTTTCACACTGTTTTTCCTCTCACTACGGTTCCATGTGTTTTTGGCGCTGCACTCCCATGTGTATCCAACATGTCCAACATGTCGGGGCTTCCTCTATATCAGTGATGGCGAACCTTTTAGAGACTGGGTACCCAAACTGCAACACAAAACCCACTTATTTATCGCAAAGTGCCAACGTGTCAGGGGCGGGGCTGATCAGGACGTATGATTTTACCCCGTCGTTCTAAAAAGGATAGGGCCTCTTTAACCCTCTGCAATCCAATTTTGGATTCGGGGTTGCCTAGGGGCTTTTCTTTTTCTGCCTTATACTATGGCGCCTTCTGCTGGCTAAAGTTAGGGCTCCTTCCCACGGAGGGATTTCCGCTGCGTAATACGCTGCATTGCCCGCAGCTATTAGGTTCTATTGAACCTAATAGCTCAATGCTCACGGTGCGGAATTCCATCGCGGAATTCCGCACTGTGAAATCACCCGACCTCACCCGCGGTATGCTTTATTTGCCGCGGGTGTACGCGTGGCCGGCCTCCATTCTAGTCAATGGAAGCCGTCCGTCACGCTATCTTCCGCTGTAGCACAGCGGAAGATAGAGTAAAAAACGCTTCCCCGCCCACCGCCAGCCGCGTCATATGACCCAGTAGATTTTGGTAGGCCGCTGTCTCCCCCTTGTGTGCTGCATTAAAAATGCACTCAGCTAAAAATAAAAAAAGGTCCAGTTCTGTGGCTTCTCGGAGGAGATAGGGGTTCCCCCACCTCCCGTCTCCAAGCTGCAGTGGAGACTGACTAACATGGCTGCCGGTATTTATACTTCTAAATTGATGACATCACAATGCAGTGACATCAGCCTGCCAGACACCTGGCTCATTTGCATACAGTGTGTTGCAATAATAAAGTAATACAGTAACAAATATAAGTAAGGTAAAGGTATTGGGGCACAATCATTTGGCATAGTTTTGGCGCAGAGATTAGCGGTAGCTTGTGTGCTTGTCAAGAATCTGGCACTAGTTTTTGCTTAATGTTAAATATTCTTTAGGACTCCTTCACACGGGCGCAGCAATCTACAGCCGCAGTGAGGCTGAAAAAAAACAAAAAAAACGAGTAATCATGCTATACTTCCGCCATGTATCACGTGATGCATGGCTTCAATTCACTGCAATGGACGCCGGCTGCGCGTTTTCCCGTGGCAATTAGAACATGGCACGATTTCTTTCATGATGTGTGAACATTTAAAGGCAGTAAGCTATTATTAGGTTCATGAAACGCGGCAGAAATCCATCCGTGGGCATTAGCCCTAAGTCAGTAGATCATGCCTTGACTCCTCTTTTAGCTCCATTGACTGACTTGCCAAAATATATATTCACCTCAATTCACAGCGCATCTATGCTACAAAATCAGCGTGTATACCAGAACTATCCCCCAAACTATAAAGCTAACGTCACACGGACGAGTGCGATATCGGGCCGTGAATCACTCCCTCGCCAACATGCAATTTCCCCGCGGATGTGAGGCATTTTTATCTCAAAACCGCCTCGCATCACTTCGGGTAAGTAGCCGTGCCGGAGGATAGCTAGGAAAGCTGCAAAACGAATTTCCATACATGAATTAGCCCTATTAACGCGTTTCCTGCGCTAGATGAGAATCACACACACACACCGCTTTTTATTGCGGTATACTGTTTCTATTGATTTGAATGCGATTACTCAGACGTGAGCTCGGAAGCGGTGATTTTTAAGCGCTATCTGTCCTGTATTTGCGTTTTCTAACGCACCTCCCCACCCATCACAATTGTGGGGTGCATTAAAACCGCTTTACCATGCGTTCAAAAGTGCTGCTCAAAATTGAGGTAAAAAACCCACGATTTTAAGCTGTGTTTTCTGAACGCACGTCTTAGAGCAGCCTTAGGCCCCGTGCACACGGGCGGAAATTCCGCTGCCGGATTTCCTGCAGAATTTCCACCCATGGAAGCAGAAAAGAGAACGCAGCAGGTTCTATTTTACCGCGGATATCCGCAGCATAGAGCCTATTGTGCTCCGTGGTCGCGGATATACCCGCAGCCTATACGCAACTATATTGTAAAGAGAATTCTGAAGGCACCCATTGAAACAAATATGTTTGTGTGAAGCGGCCCTTACTGTACTTTTGTTAGCATGAATCAAGCACATTTGCAAGCGCAAAAAAACACGCAACCATGCCGCCATTTATTGAAATAGGCAATTAGTGTAATTAGAATAATACATGTTCTTCCCCTGCAGAAATGCACGAGAAAATAAAGGGGACTGCTTTTTTTTTGGACAAAATGCGCATGCAAAATACACTTATGTGAAGGAACTCGCTGCAATCAGCGGGTTCTACTGACGTGTATTTAGCATGTATATTTTTCATGCGTAATATGCTACGCAAATACATCTGTGTGAATCTGGCCGAAGAGCCCACGGTGGTATGCGTAAAACGCTGCGTCTCTGCGGTGAGAACACAATCGTGGACATGAGCCCTAAGGCTGGAGCTCTATGGAGTCTTTCGCCATGACATGGGTCATGTGACCAAAGATCGCTGTGCAGCCCTGTGAACTTGCATTCTCAAATATATCAATGGGGTCGCGCAAGTTCCCACAACCTATAGAGTGCTAAAACCTCACCGAGGTTGGATTTTTGCAATATATTGGTCGCAGCTACTTGTGAGTTGTATCGCAACTACATTGTCTTCAGTAAGGCCAGCTGCACACAACCGCTTCACATTCCGATTGCGGGATACCACAGCAGAATCTGGCCGTTACCCCAGCCGGCGACCCTGCGTTCCTGCAGATTCTGTAATGCAGATGACCGCGAGTGTAAAGGAAGTAGCAGTAGTATGTATCTTTCAATGCATGTGATTTGCTGCAGATCCTCCGTGTGGACGACGACTGCGGATTGAACAATAGAAAACCGGTGGTGTGAAGCCGGCCCGAGAGTGTGAGGTCGCAGGGCTATACAGCGATCTTGGTCACGTAGCACTAGTCTCATTGCATGACTACGACTCCGCCGTTCATGGGAGCTCAGTGCTTGACATGACAACTCCCTGCTGTTGGCGCGACCACCAGTCACCCTTAAAAGTCAACAGAAAGTTAAAAAATGGTAAAATGTAATCTTCGCTCATATTCGTGAGGGGAGATGCAATTACATACCTAAGGCCCCCGGATTTACCCTTGGACCGTGGACGTTTTTTATGATATTTTTTTGGGGGGGGGGGAATTGAATGACCCAAAAAGTACAATTCTGACATTTTGGCTTTTTTTCTGACAACATAAATGATGCAGATTTTTTGAGAGTTCAAATTGTTATGGACACGAAGATACCAAATAGATTTTAGATGTTCTTATTTCATCACCGGTGCTCAGGAAAGATGTTACAGTATTGGAGGGGGTTCAAAGAAGAGCGACTAAACTAATACAGGGGACTCAGGCTAGCTGTGGTCCAGTCGCAAGGGCTGTGAAAAACCCTGTGGTAGACCCGGAGAGCTTGCCTTAGCTTGCTCGATGGGCCTGCCTCGATCTGGGAGGTCGAGGAGGGTCAACCGTTGAGGGCTGCGGGGTAGTGTAGGGACAGTTAGTAAAACAGACAGTTTCATTACTGCTAACCGTCATCAGAATATGCAGCATTATAGAAACACACGCTCATAACCTCAGGACACATTTTACCTGCACATAACCCTCAGGCGTCATTTGACGACACATTGCTCATTCTCGCCCCTGCCCTCTCCATCAAACTCGGAGAGATGGCGCTGATTTTGTACCTGAAACCACGTGATGTCGGACGTCCATGACTACAGCAACTCACGCAGGACCGTATGGAAAAAGACCATATTTGGACCACCCAATCCCATGCTTTGATTCCCAACCACGTATTGCTTCCTGCTGCCCATAAAGGGCAATTAACTCATCATGCTATATAAGATGCTATACGCCTACTAATAAACAGTCAGGAAGACTTTCTTCACTGACAGTCTTGTCTCCGTGTGATCTCTTACATTGTGCGCACAATCTCTGAACATAAATCTGGAAGGGTACAAACATTCCTATTGATTACGCCGTAGACCCCAAAATAAATCCACATCACTGAGAAGCTCCACTGAAATCAATGGAGGTGTTTTACAGTGTTTACCGTGGCTTTTCAAACGCCGAGCTAAACGCTGTAAAAACTGTCTGTGTGAGAGCGGCCCTAGTGACGAAGTCTGTTTGCTCCTTAACCCCTTAGTGACTTCCTGCCTAAGCGGCCTTTAATCTCCAGGGCCGTAAAAAGACACTTGCTCTGGGGATTAAAGCCCTGGGGGCTGTGGACATGACAGCTCCCTGCTGTTGGCGCGACCACCAGTCACCCTTAAAAGTAAACAAAGTTAAAAAATGGTAAAATGTAATCTTCGCTCATATTCGTGAGGGGAGATGTAATTACATACCTAAGGCCCCCGGATTTACCCTTGGACCTCACCTCGGCTTCTGCGCACGCGCCCGTCGTCAACGTTGGCCGATGCAAGAGCCGCAGTTTGCCTGAGTAATTTAAGATATCCCTGCTCCTGGCTACCAAACATAGCCGAGAGCCTGGAGATTTCATGGTGGGCCGCAGTACATGGTCCCCAGTCACGTGATTGCCGTTAGCCAATGGATATCCATTCCGTAACGAATCCAATCCGTAAAGGAAGGTGACAATATTTCTATAGGCCTCCAGAGATGTCCCCCGGGATCCTTATCCTCGGTTGGATAGCGGCAATCATGTAAAAGTTAAGAAAAAGTTGAAGTTTAATCTCCCCTCTTAGATCGGTGAAACTTCTTACCGGAGGCCTCCGTATTTGAACCTCAATGTGATCCTCCTCCGTGGACCTTCTCCGGCTTCTGCGCATGAACCTGCCTTAAAATGCCAGAGACATGCGCAGCAGCTGGGGAGCCCGGTAAATTTTAAATCTCTGTGCTCCCGGCTACCAAAGGTCACCGAGAGCCTGGAGCAGTGATCGGTGGTCTCGTTGAGCTGTCCCTGGTCACGTGATAAAAAGGTAGTGATCTACCGAAGGCCGGTCTCACACGACTGGATATGTTATACAGCCAGCCGCGGCGAAGGGAAGATCTGGAGCAGGTGAATTCCGATTTTGGTCTCCCGCACGAAAATGGAGCATGGTCCAGATTTTTTCATGCTCCATTTTAAAAAAAATCACTTATATAATTTATATATTTATATAATATATATATATTTATATATATATTTATATAATGGGCCTTTTTTGATATGTCATGGTGTATCACATTATAGGATGCCTATCATGTTATTACATGGGAAGGAGCTTTACATGTCAGCCGGGATAATAGGTGACGGCTAGCCCACCTCTCCCGCTGTGAACCCCCATACGTAATGTGCCGTGTCTGTGCCGCTCACATGACAGTGCCAGTCACGTGACCTCCTCACTGTCAATTCCATCTGCGGTGTCACATGACATTGCCAGTCATGTGACCGCTTGCTCCGCCCACTTTTCGGCATCATCACAGGTCCTCCAGCAGCGTTATTATGACGCGTGAGCCGGTGGCAATGCAGGGACGCACGCCAGGATGTATACTTCGCCCGATACAACGTGGCTCTTCCAGGTGATTGAATTGTATGTCTAGTAATTTTATATTTAAGTTAGCTATCTATGAGTGGCAGGATATACTTGAAAAAGGCTTCCAACAGCCGAAACGCGTTGTATGTATATGCCGGGTCCCCTCAAAAAGGGACCTATTTGTGTTTGTTTAATAATAAAAACTATTTCCTGATATTGGATCGTGAGGAAGCAACTTTCGATTCTGGTGGAGGTAGTCTTCGGAGTTAACAATTGTTTAGAGCCATCTCGGACTCCTGAGGGGGGAGGCTGACACTCCCCTCTCCTAAGTGAGTATACATCATCTATCCTGTGTGTTCGCAGCGCAGCTTTATTGTGATCGTTACACGACTGGATATGTTATACAGCCAGCCGCGGCGAAGGGAAGATCCCGAGCAGGTGAGTAAATTCCGATTTTGGTCTCCCGCACGAAAATGGAGCATGGTCCATGTGAGCGCATATGCCCATCAGCAAGATGGTGGACGCAAGCGCAGAAGCTGCAGAGGGCCTGGTAAATTTAAAGTCTCCTTACTCCTGGCTACTAAAGGTAGCCGAGAGCCTGGAGCAGTGACTGAGGGCCGCAGTGAGCGGTCCCCGGTCATGTGATCGCTGTTATCCGATGGATAATGGCGATTACGTAAATGTTAAGACACAGTTGACGTTTGATGCGCCTTTCGGTTTGGGCCCTGTTGTGCATACGGTCATAATATTAGGGCCACAATGGGTAGGTTTCTGAACACGGGACAAACGGGGATCCATTTTGGAGTGAAAGTCTTCATTCCTATGTACACTGTACAAAAAAATGCTTTTAAAATGACACAATTGCCCAAAAAATTAAAATTGTAATTTTTTCCTTTTGCTTTGCTCAGATTCATTCAAATACTGTGGGTCAAAATACGCAGCACAGCCCTAGAAGAATTCGTTAAGGGGTCTAGTTTTTTAACGCAGCAGTTCTGAACTTCATGTCTTTTGGGGTGGGTGCGGTGGCCGGACTTCAGTTCCTGCAGGCAGAGCTGCACATCCAGCAGATGAGGCTATCATATCTCTAGTGGGCATTAGTGTTTACAGCTGCTTTAACCAGGGCATTGTGGGTAATGGTCGGGCCATAGTCTCCGCTGGGGCATTGTGGGTAATGGGGAGGGCTCTCTAGTCTTCGCTGGGACTAGTGGGGTCATAAATGGAGAGGTTTATGCGCACAACAGAAGCAGCTGCACAGCGCAGGCCGAGTCTTCATGCATGGCTACTGCCGCACAGGAGGCTGGAGGGGCGGGTGAATAACAGCACCTAGCGGACATGGCGCGGCCCCAACTGCACCGCTCTGCGCCATCTGCGTGCAGCGCGGGGACTTCTTACAGATGCGACACCATTGTACCCTTTACATTCCACGGTCAGCATAGATTGCTGTCAGTCCCAACCAGCTCCCACTGTGAACCCTTTACATTCCACGGTCAGCATAGATTGCTGTCAGCCCAAGCCAGCTCCCACTGTGCTCCCTTTATATGCCACGGTCAGCATAGATTGCTGTCAGCCCCAGCCAGCTCCCTCTGTAAACCTTTTACATGCCACGGTCAGCATAGATTGCTGTCAGCCCCAGCCAGCTCCCTCTGTGAACCCTTTACATGTCACGGTCAGCATAGATTGCTGTCAGCCCAAGCCAGCTCCCTCTGTAAACCTTGATGATAAGTGCGATTGGGCGGTGAATTTGCAGGGGTACAATCTCTTCAGAAGAGACCGAAGGAACCAGAAAGGGGGAGGGGTATGTCTGTACGTCAAATCGAACTTGAAGCCGAGGCTACGGGAGGATATAGGGGTAGGAGACGAACAGGTGGAATCTCTGTGGGTAGAAATACAGGGAGGAAAAAATAACAAAATCCTGATAGGGGTCTTCTATCGACCACCAAAAGCAACAGAAGAAACTGAAGACTTACTACTAAGGCAGATAGAAGAGGTGTCAAAACGAAACGAAGTAATTATCATGGGGGACTTTAATTACCCAGATATAACATGGGAGAACGAAACCTGCAAATCTCACAGGGGTGATAAGTTCTTGAGAGTAATTAAAGACAATTACCTGAACCAACTTGTGCAGGAACCAACAAGAGGGAGGGCCATTCTGGACCTAGTACTAACTAACAAACCGGAACGTATAAGGGGGGTTCAGGTTGAGGGGCACTTGGGGAACAGCGACCACAATATAATCAACTTCCAGCTGTCAATCAATAGGAAGCCTTATCAGGGAGTGGCAAAGAAACTAAACTTTAGTAAAGCAAAATTTGATGAGCTTAGAACTACTATCGGTAACATTAATTGGGACAACATCCTCAAAAATATCAGTACGGAGGAAAAATGGGAAAAGTTCAAAAGGATCCTAATCACCTCATGTGAGCAGTTCATTCCCTTTAAAAATAAAAGAAACTCAGCTAAAAGGAAACCAATGTGGCTCGACAAGACGGTACGAGGGGCAATAAACGAAAAGAAGAAAGCGTTCAAACTACTAAAGCAAGAAGGCAGCGAAGAAGCGCTAAAATCATACAGGGAAAAAAACAAAATATGCAAAGATACGATCAAAACTGCCAAGGAGGAAGCAGAAAGACGGATCGCAAAAGAGAGCAGAAACAACCCGAAGCTATTTTTCAACTACATAAACAGCAAAAGGATTTGCAGGGAGAGCGCTGGCCCTTTAAAAAACAATGCAGGAGAAATCATTGATGATGACGAAGGGAAAGCAAATCTACTAAACAGCTTCTTCTTAAGTGTGTTCACCAAAGAAAAGGAAATGCCACACGAGATGCAGGGGAATAAAACGAACCCCTCACAAAATATCTCATACCTAACGCAGGAGGAGGTGCGGAAGCGTCTAAAGAAAACTAAAATTGATAAATCACCGGGCCCAGATGGATTACACCCAAGGATACTAAAGGAACTAAGTGACGAGATAGCTAGGCCGCTATACCTAATATTTCTAGACACTATCAAGACCGGAGTAGTACCATTGGACTGGCGCATTGCCAACGTGGTTCCAATTTACAAAAAAGGGAGCAAAAGTGAGCCTGGTAACTACAGGCCAGTAAGTCTCACTTCAGTAACAGGAAAAATTTTCGAGGGGATTCTGAGAGACGCCATCGATGAGTACCTCAAGGAGATTAAGGGAATAACTCCTCACCAGCATGGATTCATGAAGGGTCGCTCATGTCAGACAAATCTGATCAGTTTCTACGATGAAGTAAGCTCTAAGCTGGACCAGGGGGAATCTATTGATCTTGTATATCTGGACTTCTCTAAAGCCTTTGACACTGTGCCACATAATAGGCTAATATACAAAATGAGGCAGCTCGGACTGGGCGAAAACGTGTGTAAGTGGGTAAAAAATTGGCTCAACGATAGAAAGCAGAGGGTGGTAATAAATGGTTCGTACTCTGATTGGACCACAGTCGCTAGCGGGGTGCCACAGGGTTCAGTATTAGGCCCCACTCTGTTCAACATATTTATTAATGACCTGATAGAGGGGCTGCACAGCAAAATATCAATATTTGCAGATGACACAAAATTATACAATATAATTAATGCAACGGAGGACAATGTGCGGCTACAAACGGACCTGGATAAGATGGGGGCTTGGGCAGAAAAATGGCAAATGAAGTTCAATGTTGAAAAATGTAAGACTATGCACATGGGCAGGAGAAACGGATGTCACCAATATTCACTTATTGGGGTACCACTAGGGAAAAGTGATATGGAAAAGGATCTAGGGGTATTAGTGGATAATAGACTAAACTGGAGTAACCAATGCCAGTCAGCTGCTGCAAAGGCAAATAAAGTCTTGGGGTGCATTAAAAGAGGTATAGGGGCGAAGGACGAGAACATTATCCTTCCACTATATAAGGCACTTGTCAGGCCTCACATGGAATACTGCGTACAATTCTGGACACCGGTGCTCAGGAAAGATGTCACAGTGCTTGAAGGGGTTCAAAGAAGGGCAACTAAACTAATACATGGAATGACGGGACTGGAATACCCAGAGAGGCTATCCAAATTGGGACTATTTACTCTAGAAAAAAGGTTAAGAGGCGACCAAATAACCATGTATAAGTACATGAGGGGACAACACATGGATCTCTCCCGTGATCTGTTTACACCCAGGACCACAAAGGTAACAAGAGGACATCCGCTACGATTAGAGGAAAGTAGGTTTCATCACCAACATAGAAAGGGGTTCTTTACTGTAAGAGCAGTTAGACTGTGGAACTCTCTACCGGAGGAAGTGGTGATGGCAAAATCGATAGAGGAGTTTAAAAGGGGACTTGATGTCTTTCTGGAGAAGAAGGATATTACAGGATATAAATATTAGGTTAAGTGTCAATCCTGGTATACAGGCAGGTAGGAACTATTAGGGGTTGATCCAGGGAACAGTCTGATTGCCATTAGGGAGTCGGGAAGGAATTTTTCCCCCAAAAAGGGCTAATTGGCTTCTGGCCTTGGGGTTTTTTGCCTTCCTCTGGATCAACACAGTAGGATAGACAGGCTGGACTAGATGGACAATGTCTTCATTCGGCCTTACATACTATGTTACTATGTTACTATGTTTTTCATGCCACGGTCAGCATAGATTGCTGTCAGCCCCAGCCAGCTCCCTCTGTAAACCCTTTACATGCCGTGGTCAGCATTTATTACTTTCAATCCCAGCCAGCTCCCACTGTGAACCCTTTACAAGCCGCGGTCAGCAAAGATGGCTGTCAGTCCCAGCCAGCTCCCTCTGTAAACCCTTTACATGTCGCGATCAGCGTAGATTGCTGTCAGTCCCAGCCAGCTCCCTCTGTGCTCCCTCCACATGCCGCGGTCAGCATAGATGGCTGTCAGTCCCAGCCAGCTCCCCCTGTAAACCTTTTACATGCCCAGTCAGCATAGATTGCTGTCAGTCCCAGCCAGCTCCCTCTGCGAACCCTTTACATGCTACGGTCAGCATAGATTGCTGTCAGTCCCAGCCAGCTCCCTCTATAAACCCTTTACATGCCACGGTCAGCATAGATTGCTGTGAGCCCCAGCCAGCTCCCACTGTGAACCCTTTACATGCCACGGTCAGCATAGATTGCTGTCAGTCCCAGCCAGCTCCCTCTGTGAACCCTTTACATGCCACGATCAGCATAGATTGCTGTCAGTCCCAGCCAGCTCCCACTGTGGGATAGTACAATCTCAGATTCTGCTCCCACGAGTTTACAGCAAGTACCAACCACCCAGGACATAAGTTATCTCTTAAGGGGTTAAACCCTTAATGCCACCGGATGTACGTCTGTCCTGGCTGTGTGGTACTTGCCACAACAGGACACAAGCGTACATCATGTGGATGGCGTGGGATCAGAAGCTGAGCTCACACCATCCGATAGCGGGCTTCCCACTGCTACAGCAGGGTACATAAGGATAGCGATCCCTACTATTAAACTCCTACATTCTGTTGAGATGGCAGCAAGTAGAGGATTCCCCGAGGGAGCATGCTCCCTATGTTATGTCGTCTGGCCCTTGTAATCGTGGCGGGCCGATTGGTTGCCATGACAACAGGTGTCCCTGCTTGCCATTACCTATGATCACTACTGTAACTGATGAGGCATTGCGGTACAGAAACCTCTTGTATAATCATGGCTGTTGTGGCCCCTATAGAGAGAGATATAGATATTCAACTTTTCTGTGCATTTTCCTCTATTTCATATGGGAGGGGGGGTGAAGACCCCCATATTTGGTATCACCATATCCGTAATGGCCTGTACAATACACTGAATACACTATCAAACACAGAAAAACTGGAGAAAAAGACAAACCTCTAATAAATGGAGGCAAAATACTAAGTGATCAAAAGTATGGACCCAAAATGGGGCAAAAAGGTCGTCACGTAGAAAGCAAGGCCTCACCTACCTCTGACCGGGGAAGATGCAGAAGTTATGGGATGCTGAATGCAGGGATGGGAAAAGAACTTCCAAAACCAAGCGTTGTGTTTGATATGGAGATAATCTGCCCCCCGCAGGACACAATGTATCCGGGCATTAATGCTGGAATACATCACAGGCATCGAGAGATGGGAAAATAAGAACTACACTTCACCAGGCCTCATATGGCCATGTTCTCAAGGGGCTTCCAAGAAATACATTGACCCCTGAGCCGTGGGGAAGGGGGGGACAAACACAGGGCAGTCAGAATATGACAGTCATGGGACCAGCCCTCCGGAACAGGACCAATGCTCTCTACAGGTGCCAGGAGCAGAAGAATGATGATGTCATCATCCGGCTCCACTACATACACCGCGTCGGCCGACACTCCACCCCTCCCACAACAGGCGTCCGGCAGTGTGAAGGGACCACACAGGCGCCAGGAGCAGCATGATGATGTCATCATCCAACTCCGCGCCGTACACCGCGTCGGCCGACCCTCCACCCCTCCCAAAACAGGCGTCTGGTAGTGTGAGGAGACCACACGGGTGCCAGGAGCAGAAGAATGATGTCATCAACCAGCTCCGCGCTGTACACTGCATTGGCCAACCCTCCACCCCCTCCCACAACAGGCAGTGCGGCAAGGGAGTAATGCACTCCATGCACATTCTTTATATGGTGGGGGCCTCTGAGTTCCCTCACCGCAGGGGCCGGTTTGCAATTGTGACACCTGACGGTACACCTATGCTTTTCCTAAAGGCACACAATCTGCTGGTCAGTACGATTAAGGGTTAATACATTTGTGGCATTTATGCGCATCGTTTACTTAGACTAGTAACGTCCCCGCGCTCTCGTGGAAGGTTGTACATACACTGGAACTATAAGATTTGGGCTCTCCCATTCCCCGACCATAGATGCAAAAACTTCAGACGAGACACCCAATAAGTATTCCGGAATTTTCTCCCCCCACCCCCGAAACAAATACCAATCATCATCTTCCGCCAGGAGCTGTCATGTCCACAGTCCCCAGGGCTTTACTCCTCAGAGTGAGTAAAAACCGCTTCCCCGCCCACCGCCAGCCACGTCATATGACCCAGTAGATTTTGGTAGGCCGCTGTCTCCCCCTTGTGTGCTGCATTAAAAATGCACTCTGCTAAAAATAAAAAGGGTCCAGTTCTGTGGCTTCTCGGAGGAGATAGGGGTTCCCCCACCTCCCGTCTCCGAGCTGCAGCGGAGACTGACTAACATGGCTGCCAAGTCCGGTATTTATACTTCTAAATTGATGACATCACAATGCAGTGACATCAGCCTGCCAGACACCTGGCTCATTTGCATACAGTGTGTATGTATGTATGTATGTATGTATGAATGAATGAGTATGAATGAATGAATCTATCTATTTATTTATTAATTATGTAGATATAGATTATATAGATTTTGTGCATATAGATTAAAGATAGATTTTAGATGATATATATATATATATATATTTATATATCTACATACATACACAAACACATAAAGCTGTATTATGTATATATGTAGATTCTATAATGTATGTTGATTATATAATAGATCTATTGATTGATAGATAGATAATAGATCTATGGATTATCTAATTAATATAGATGATAAAATCTACACAGATATAAATAATCTAAAATCTATCATGTGGATATAATGTATGTCTATAATCTACTCACTCTATCTATCTATCTATCGCTATACAAATAGCAAGATTTATTTCTCTATATAATCTATAGTTATGGATGGATGGATGAATTTATTTATGTATGGCGGGGAAAAAAAAGGCCTGCTGTACATTTTAACTTCTTCAGATGACCATGCTGATCTATTCTTATTCTTACTAGGGTCTACTAATGCCAGCCCAGGGGAAGCCAATAAAGCCCTATGGGCTCGAAGCCAATTTTCCTTTTTTTGGGAAAAAGTTTACGTCCGTCCCCACTCGAAATGCGTCCACCAAAAGAGATCTCTCAAAACGACCGACGGACGCACCTTCAGAGGCAAACTAGTGCTTGCTTCTAGTGTCATCGTCTGCTTAACCATCCTGCGTAGGGAGGTGACGAGTCCTGCAGGCTCTGCAAGCCTAGGATGCGTGAGCACGGTGCAAGAGGAAGGACTGAGGAGGATGTGAGGGGGAGGGGGGAGGGCGCGGTTGAGAAAGCGTTGGGTGGGGCTATGCAAAGGTCTTCCAGCTCCCTCAGAGCATTGTGGGTGCGCCCGGAGTGCTGCCTGAGCGTGTTGCATCTGATACGTCCCCTATTTGGGGATCATTTATTAAAGGGAGCATAGGTGCAGCACGTTTCTGTAAAACCAATAGAGGGCGCTGCAATGTTACTGTAGAAACCAATGGACAGCATGGGAGGTAGCTATACATAGATTTTAAAGACGACGACTGCCAAGGCTAAAGCCCGTGTATATTCCATAGACTATAGCTATCTCCAGGATAGCTGCATGCGCAGTCGTGTGCGGGGTGCGCAGTCGCGCCATTGTCTCGCACGGCTGCTTTCATTCCGTGCTTCCTGACAAGGCAATGTACGCATACGTCACTAGTGAAGGAAGCGGAAGGTAGCGCAATGTACACTTTTTGACCGGATGGAGGAAAATCGGGTTGCTGGAGGTCACGTGACCGAAGTGACAAGCGGCTCCAG
Source organism: Eleutherodactylus coqui (assembly GCF_035609145.1). NCBI lineage: Eukaryota > Metazoa > Chordata > Amphibia > Anura > Eleutherodactylidae > Eleutherodactylus > Eleutherodactylus coqui. The sequence continues at coordinate 1,039,471 of NW_027101902.1, read as the reverse complement.
GAGAAGATTTGGGATAAGAAGAAGAAGAGGTAAGCAGGCTCCCTGGGGAGCAATCGGTAAGTATACAGTATATTTTTTTGTTTTTAATGACAGAACCCCTTTAAGGCTCTATTATGACACTTTTCGAACCGTGGTATGGTTACATGCGGGGAGTGTGAAGACGGTATGGTTACATAAGGGGGGTGTGGTGACAATACGGTTACACTAGGAAAGTGGGCTTACATGAGGGGAGCGTGGAGGCGGTGCGGCTACAGAAGGGGAGTATGATGGAACCCCTAACAATAATCTGTGCCGTGTCATTTCCATAAATGTCATAGAAGGTAATGAAAATGAACAGTTTAGCATACAGTAATTCCCCTTTCACATGGGCCAAAATTCTCACTATTCTCACTTACCCAAAGGAAGCAGCTGGTGACAAAACATGAAACGTGGGCAAGGAGGCTCTGGTGTCCTGTTGTACCACTTCTAGCTTGGATACAAGAGGTTATACAGATGGGAATGGAGGCTCTAGTACCCTGTTGTACGCCTTGTAGCTTGGATAAAAGAGAAGATAAGGACAGGCAAGGGGACTCTAGTACTGCGTTGTACCACTTCTAGCTTCTAGTATAGAAGATGGGGAACAGGCGGCTATGGAGGCTCTATTCTAGAGAATCAATACAGTAAGCAGTGGAGTAGGTCAGTAAATTAATGGCTGAAACAACAGTTGAATTGTGTTACCACGTTACTACTGACAGTCCTCACCTCTTTAGTAACCGGTGGCATGGCTGAAGCCTCATCACAGTATTTCAGTGCCAGAGCTTTCTGTCCTCGGTCTTTGTAGCACTGGGATGAAAGATAAAAAACACCAAAAAAAGCAAAAACCAGTAAAGCAATAGAATCTTACAGTAACTTTGGGGCATTACAGCAGCACACAATGTCCCTGCAGGTTGGATTACAGATGAGTGCTGCTGTATGGTGCCTTCATACCTCTAGGGCAGGATACCTACCTGATATGTATTGTCATGGGGCGCACCAAGATCTTGTCTCAGGCTTTGCTTGCAGTCCTACCATATCGCACTAAATGCAGAAGTGCAGTCAATGCAGCTTTTTACCTAAAATAGTAAAAATTGGTCAAAGCCTCATGCAGTGTATTACCTGACCCTGGAATAACATCAATGGCAATTATAAGAATAATGCTGATAATAATACAAATTCTGTATGTCTGTTTTCAGCCTTACAAAACCATAACTATAGAAGTTTAAATTATACGTAAAGCTAGATATTTTTAGATCTATATTGATATATAACTATCTATTTTTATAGCTAGATATATATCTATGCAGTAAGATACATTAGATCGATGGTGACAAACGCACCCGAAACAAGGACCACAGGTTGTAAGCAGCCATTTTTCCGTCAGTCTCCACTGGAGTCTCTCCCAGGCCCAAACTGAACCTACCTACCTGAATTGTAAGTACCTACCTTCTTGTTCTCTATGAAAGAACTGAGCGTACCTTTTAAAAAAATGGCGGCGGCAGCAGCAACCAATCAGATTTTGTATAGTTTATGTATAGCTACCTGCCATGCTGTCCATTGGTTTCTACAGTAACATTGCAGCGCCCTCTGTTGGTTTTACAGAAACGTGTTGCACCACCTATTGGATTTACCCAAACTTACAGCACCATAGAGATTAGCGGGTCACCTCCCAGTTCTCCATCTTTTTGCCCTATTTTTCTCTAGGGTGGTTTCAAACCGGCGGGTAAAATCGCGCCATTTTTAACTGATGCGTTGGTTATTGAAAAAAAAAAAGCAGATTTCGCAGCCAATGATTCCCGACGGTTCCCTTCTAGAGATGAGCGAACGTACTCGTTTCGAGTACTTACGCACCCGAGTACCGCCATTTTCGAGTACTTCAGTACTCGCGCGCAAAGATTCGGGGTGGGGCGGGGGGCGGGGAGAGGCGTGGCGGTGCGGGGAGTAGCAGCGGGGAACAGGGGGGAGCCCTCTCTCTCTCCCTCTCCCCCCCACTCCCCACTGCTACCCCCCGTGCCGCCACGGCGCCCCCCGAATCTTTGCGCGCGAGTACTGATGTACTCGAAAATGGCGGTACTCGGGTGCGTAAGTACTCGAAACGAGTACGTTCGCTCATCTCTATTCCCTTCCCTTCAGCAAGGTTTTCACTGATGTGATGTTGAGAGAGAAAATCGCAGCCTGCTGTGTCCTTCTGCGCAGTGCGTTTTTAAAAATCTCCCATGTAATCCTATGGAGGCTGCGTTTTATCGCATCACAAGGCGACAAATATGCGCTGCAATGTTAACATTGGAAAGTCCTACCGACTTGCGCGTTAAACAAAAACATGTGGTTTTTAATGTGCGCGGCAGCGATGCGATTTAATCCTCTAAAAAAAAAAAGCATCGCTGGTGATGGTCACGGCCGTATATTGGGACAAAACTAAGCCTAAGCTTTCTGTGGTTTCGTTTTCACCAGCAGTATTCTCTCCCGTTAATACTTGACCGAGAAAATATAGGACCTCCCCTATGAATACTATGTGCGTGAAAGATCAGGCGGCCGCCATATTCCCACCATTTATTTTGTTTCTTACAGTTGCTCCTACAGCAGTGTGTGTGTGTTTGTATGTGTATGTATGTGTATATATTTTACACACATACACACATCGCAATGCATTGTTCTTACAAGGCGCACTGCACTGGCAGACACACTCGCATATTTGCCATGCGAGATATTGGTTTGAGTTTCTCGGGCTGATATAGTGCTCACTTGTGTAAAATCAGCCACAGAGAATGAATTTAACATCACCAAAGACATAAAGCTATACATTGCCCTCTATTGTCAGCATGCTGTTATCCTGACCCCCAAGTGTCAATGCATAATGCATCCCAAGTGGCAGCTTGCCCACCCATATCACGTCTTGTATCCAAGCTAGAGGCGATACAACGGGGTCTGTTTCACATTTTGTATCCAAGCTAGAGGTAGTACAACTTTAACTTTTTTCCTTCTGCTTTGCTCAGATTCATTCAAATACTGTGGGTCAAAATACGCAGCACAGCCCTAGAGGAATTCGTTAAAGGGTCTAGTTTTTTTAAACAGGGTCATTTGTGGGGGTTCTCCAAAGTGCTCAAGGGCTCCACAAGTGAGCAATGGGACCTAAAACACTTTCATGCAAAATAACTGTTCACAAAGCCACCGGCTGCTCCTTTCGGTTTGGGCCCCATTGTGCATACGGACACAAGATTAGGGCCACAATGGGTATATCTCTGAACACGGGACATACGGGGGGTCTCCATTTTGGGGTGCCAATCCTCATCTTCATGTGCAATATAGAAAAAAATCCCATCATTAAAATTAAAATGACATATTTGCAAAAATATGAAATTTAATTTCTTCCCCTCCAAATTGCATTAATTCTTGACAAAACCTGTGGGGTAAAAATCCTCCTGACCCCCTCAGTGAATACATTAAGGGGTGTAGTTTATAAAATGGGGTCATTTGTGGGGGGATCTATCATTTGGACACCCATGAGACTTTGCAATCTTGGCTTGGTGCAGGAAAAAAAAGTGTTCCTCAAAATGTTAAAAATCAATGTAAAATTTGTACGTCTCCTAAATTGTTAAAAAAAAACCTGAAGTTTTTCTAATGTGCGTCCAGAATAAAGTAAACAGATGGAAATATATATCTTATCAAAGATTTGTACAGTAACATGGCCTAAATGTTAGGAGGCTCGTATATATTAGGGAGTCCCCTAATACTCAGGCCGCGTTTACATGAGCGACAAAGTCACACTGCGACAAATCACGTGTTTGTTCGGCCTATGCTTTCCAATGGGGCAATTCACATGTTTTGGAGGGTGCGACATCCCGATATGCCCGCGACTCGTGAGGTTTCGTGGCCCATGTTACCCTATGGAGCCTTCCTCTCTGTTGCATCGCATGAAAGCTTGTTCACTATGTTAGTATGCACAAATGGGACCCAAAATGTAAACAGTACTATGTGGCTTTCTGAACAGACTGTTATGATCGTGTGGGCAGATTTAGCAGACTGCCAACACCATCGTGACCAAAGATGCACACAGGAAATTCACATGGAATCCATGCCACTGACCCTGTGCTAAAAGGGGGGGGGGGGGGGTCGACAGTGGCCCAACCTAAGCGTAGACATCGCCCAAATAAGAGGGCGGCCCAGCGGTCTTCGGATCTGGGCCATAGCTGATCCTAGGAGCCACAGAACAGGACACACGCATGGCATATAACAGAGACGGAACAGAATACACAGAGATAGAAAACACTGCATACAGAAGCCAAAAATGCAACCACTACTAACAGATAGGCTGATTATAAAGAACAGGTATTACTTGACATTTTAGACAAAACGTGAAGCTAGCGGGCGAACTTCTAAGCTCCTGGTTATACCGCTATTCCCTACACTAACCATGAGTCCAGGAGACCCGGACAACATTCACACAGGAGATGAGGTAACACTAAACTGACAGAACGTAAACGTACAAACGGGCATGAAACTGCAAGACACAGATCACACAGAAAGCTTGCATCTGGGACAGGACAGAGCAGGGGGCACACTGCCAACTGCAAGTGGAGCAGGACATAGCATGGGGCACACCGCCAACTATCAAATATAGTGCCATCTCAATAATATAGGGGAATAGACAGTCAGCTACACAAGGTGAGATAGGAGACTGTGTCAAGTTACATTAACTGACACACAGAGCAGACAAGACGTACAGAGGCCACAGCTGTAAAGGGAATGCATATAACGGAGACAAGGACTACAGGTGTCCAAACCGTCTTCGGGAAGCTGAGAGACACATAACCACTTACAAGTTCTGCGTGGGAAAAAGGCAGATACCTCAAGACAAGGATTCATAACTGCTCAGTCTGAAACCCAGACACAGACTGCCAAGAGCTGGCTTTATATGTATGCACAGAGCCAGGAGATTGGCTTGCAGGAAGTACCACACCCAGGCAGCTCAATCAATTAACCCTCTCAGGGCTGTGCTGCTAGTAAACTGAAGCTTTGAGCAACATATACCAGCAGCAGACGTAACAGACATTTTGCTTGAAGGCCTTTAAAGCCCCATAGCACAGTTGTAGAGCTGTTGAGCAGCCACAAAATTTTAACAATACACCCCTTAATTAGTTTACCTAGGGGGATACTGCCCACTTGGCCTGTAGCAGCAGCCACAATGCATACTTGAGTATAGCCGATCCAAGTGTTAGCCGAGGTACCTAATATTACCCCTTGGCTTATACTCAAGTTAATAATTGACCCCAGGTTTTTGGGGTAAAAGTTGGTACCTTGGCTTATACTCAGGTCGGCTTAGACTGAAGTATATCTGATTACATGCAAAAACCTAATGAAATAAGAGCAATCGTTGCATGCAAAGCATTAACAGCGGGAATCGGTTGTCTCACCCATCCCCGCTGTGACTGCGGGAGGCCAACTGTCATTAGCAACAGTCTTCAGCAGTAGATGGGCTCAGATCTGTAGGATGTAGATGCAAGTCCATTCCAGAAAGCTGCTTCCTAACATATACATACATTCACGTGCTGCGGTGGCAAGGGGTTAAAAGGGTTCCCTGGGACTCCAGTACTGATGATCTATGCGCAGTGAAGTGTTGATCTGCCTCTCAGAATCCCTGCCAATCAGCTGATGACGAGTGCGCACCGCTGCCACTTCAGTCTATGCCAGACGAAGCACCGTACATTTCCGGCTGTACACGCCTGCATAGGATTGAATTTCAATACGCAATCCTATGCAGAAGGCCGTGGTTTGTCTACGCGAAATCACGCGCAGAAAACAAACCGCGCCATGCTCTAATTCTGCTGGCACATGAGTCAGAGCTGCGGGAGCGGGCGAGTTCCGCACTGCTCTCTGCAGGCGCTCAGGTCGGGTCCCGTTGCGAGCAGCTGGATGCGACACGGCCGTCTGCAGGCGGCCTTAGGCCTCATGTCCACTGGAAAAATACAATCCGCGTAGAATCAGCTTTCTATTGTATAATTTTTGCATGCAGATATCTGCACACATTGCTATCAATGTGATAGCAATGTGGCCGATCCGCGGTAAAATGGAGCATGCTGGGTTTTTTTCTCCCACGCGTGAAAAACGCAATTCTATTAAAATTCCATCCGCGGGTGCAAAAATCAGTTTAATGGACCACGGATGGCCAATGATTCCCTAGGGGCAAATCCGCTGCGGAAACCGCAATTCCATTTTGCTAGTGGACATGAGGCCTTAAGGCTCCTTCCCACAGACGGATCTATTCAACCTAGTAGCTCAATGCTTACGGTGCGGAATTTCACAGCGGAATTCCGCACCGTAAAATCACCCGTCCTCACCCACGGCATGCTCTATTTGCCGCGGGTGTACGCGCGGACGGCTTCCATTGCAGTCTGTGGAAGCCGTCCATTCACGCTATCTTCCGCTGTAGCACAGCGGAAGATAGTGTGAAACCGCCTCTACGCCTACCGCGTCACATGCCGCTGCGGTGCGTCACGCGCTCGATTGCCCATGCGCGCTGAGGCGTCATGCGGGACTCCGAAACTGGAGGTAAGTATTGGGGTCTCTTGGGGACGCCGTGACAGGCTCCGCCCTGGAATTCCATGGCGGAGCCCGTCACAGCCATGTGCAGCCGGCTTTACAGCGTGGGTAATCAGGAGTTAAAAACATAAATAAGGTAAAACAAAAAAACAAATTCAAATCACGTTTTATTATTTATTAAAAATGTGGATTTTACACCAAGTGTCATTCCCAGATAAAACAAAGGCCGCTGTGTTTGGGTATGTTTTCTGTTTACTCAATCGGTGTAAAATATTGCGCAGTTTTTCAGGATCCTCCGTCATAATTCTTTGAAAGAAAAAGCTTATAAAAAAAAAAAAAGGTGAGTCACAGGCAAAAAGCAGTCCATAAAACGAAGGGTTTCAAGATTGCTGAACGTCGAGGGTCTCTTCACTGTCGGA